>NW_006204499.1:4735-5454 GCF_000334495.1 Tupaia belangeri chinensis | reverse complement strand
AAAAAAAAAACAACAAAACCCTGGCTTTTGACAGAAAGTGGAAGAACATGGAAGATTTACTGCTGAGTGAAGCAAGACAGGTTATGAAGGAGAGACATTGTATGTCCCCACTTAATATATACTGAATGTCTGCACTCTATGACTGAAATTGAATGACTAAAGGTTGTACAAACACAAGAGATGGGTGTGACTGCCAAATGAGGTGTATGTGGAGGAGTGGAGCCTTAGGAAGGACATTTGGATTAAGGATATGAAGGTAGAGCATTGACGGGATGGGGAGGTGCGGTGTTATGGGTTGAAGATATTTCGTAGTTTTATCAACAGTACTAGGGAGAAATGTTCACATATTGAAATGCTCACATTGTAAGCTAAACAATGTGATTGAATGTATATAAAAATATTAAAAAAATAAAAAAATAAAGTTCTTCTAAAAAAAATGTTGATTAGATCATGAAGAAGATTGAATCTCTGATAAAGAAGATAAAACCTCTGACCTAGAAAGAACCACCAAGAAGATACAGAAAATAATTTTTAAAAATAAAGATAATAGGCCCCGCGTGCCGCACGCCGAACAGCCGGGCCCCCTCCGGGGCCCCGGCCCCCCCTGCCTCTCCAGCGCTGGATGGCCCGACTTGCGTCTGTGAGTGGCCACTGGGCCTGCGCGTGGCCCCCGGGCCTGCACGTGGCTGGCCGGCGCCTGCGGGCGGGGGTGGGGCGGG
>NW_006204499.1:0-3737 GCF_000334495.1 Tupaia belangeri chinensis | reverse complement strand
ATATTGATGTGCTTGATTGAGCCAATGCACAGTGTATTTTGGATGGAAAATTCATTTGTGTGTTGTGATGGAAAAAATTATAATAAAAAAATAAATTATTAAAAAATAAATAAATAAAGATAATATACGAGAAATACTAGATAACATAAGAAGCCCAAACATCAGAATTATTGGGATCCCAGAAGTTGAAGAAACTAATAACGGCATGGAAAATCTATTCCATGAAATCCCAAGAGAAAATGTCCAAGTCTAGAGAGGTACTCAAGCATCCAGACCCAAGAAATACAAAGGACTCCAACTAGGATCCAGAAGATCTTCCCCAAGGCACATTGTGGCGAAACTGTCCAAGCCCACAGATAAATACATGATACTAAAACTGGCAAGAGAGAAATGAGAAGAGACTTACAAAGGTCATCCCATCAGGCTAACACCTGACCTCTCAACAAACAATGCAAGCAAGGAAAGAAAGGGAAGGTATATTGAAAGTGTTAAGAGAGAAACAACTTCAGCCAAGATTATTATATCCTGCAAGATTATCACTTATATGGGAATAAAAGATTAAAATCTTCTCAGACAAACTAAACCTGAAAGAATTTGTCAACACCAGACCAGCTCTTCAATAAACACTGAAGAATGTACTTTTCCAGGAAATCTAAAGAATTAACAGACAGAAAGAAAGGAAGAAAATGCAACTATGACAATGGCCAATTTAAATGTTGGGATAGATCCTGTAACATCAATAATAACAATGAATGTGGATGGATTAAATTCTCCAATCAAGAAATACAGACTGACTGAATGGAAAATAAAAAATAAAACAACAACAACAAAAAAGCCCAGAAACCCTCTATCTGTTGCCTACAGGAAACCCACTTCATGGATAATGACATACATAGACTGAAAGTGAAGGGTTGGAAAAAGGTTTTCATGCAAATGGAAACCAAAAAAGAGCTTTATATTGAAGCTATTAGAGATAAAGTCTATAACACAAAAAATCAAAATAAAACCTCTGACTTAGAAAGGAGTTACGATACTAATTTCTTACAAAATAGGCTTTAAAACAAAAATTGTTCAATGAGACAGAGAAGGGCACTATATTGTAGTAAAAAGATCAATAGATCAAGAAGACGTAATGCTTATAAATATCTCTCCGTATAATGCAGTAGCACCCAAATATGTGAAAGAAAGACTGTTAGATCTAAAAGGGGTGATGGACTGCAATACACTAATTGTTGGAGACCTCAACACTGCACTATCCCCTCTGGACAGGTCATCTAGAAAAAAATAGATAAAGAGATAAAGGATCTGAATGATGCCATAAATCAAATGGACTTAACAGACATCTATAGAACTTTCCATCCAAAAATCATGAGGTAAATGTTTTCTGACTTAGAACCTTTCCAAAGATTGACCACATCATAGGGCACAAAGCAAGCCTCTACAGATTCAAAGGCATATAAACTATATGCAGCATCTTCTCTAACCATGATAGAATTAAACTTTTGTTTAATATCAAGAAAAATCCTCAAAAATATTGAAATACATGGAAATTAAATAACCTACTTTTTTTTTTGGAGAGGATTTTGCTGTAGGGCACGTGTGCTAACCGGAAAGACAGAGAGATACAGAGACAGAAAGTGAGAAATCACACCCCGAGGGGATAGTCACACTGCAATCCCTTCTCCTCCATTCTCCTCTCAGGATCCTAGGCATGCACACACACACATCCGGTGTGAGTTTAAGCCACCAGGTCCAGGACTCGAACCATAGTCGAATACATGGGAGTCCAGTGACATGGCCATTATGCTAACTGCTGGTCCCAATAACCTACTCCTGATTGAATCCACTAATACCAAAGAAATAAAGTCCAAAATCAAACGATTCATGGAAGCCAATGAAAATGAGGACACGAGTTAACATAATCTTTGGGACACTACTAAAGCAGTCATAAGAGGGAAGTTCATAGCAATTAGTGCACATAAGAGGAAGATGAAAAGAAAGCAAACGGATCACCAAATATCATGTCTCAGAGAATTGGAAAAGCAACAGCAAAAATATCCAAAATCACCAGGAGAAAGGAAATAATAAAGATCCGAGCAGAAATAAATGGAATAGAAGATGAATTAACTATAAAATATATGAAAGTAAAAGCTGGTTCTTTGAAAAAGATCAATAAAATCGATACATCACCAGCGAGAATTATTAAGAAGAAGAGAGAAAAGAACCAGGAGAATCAAACCTGCAATGAAGCAGGCAATATAACAACAGAAAAAATAGAAATACAAAACCTCATTAGAGGATACTATGAACATCTCTATGCCAAGAAACAAGACAATCTGGATAAGATGGACAAATTCCTAGAAGCATATAATCGAACAAGATTGAACCAGGATGATATAGAAAGTTTGAACAGGCCCAGAACAAGCCAGGAGATTGAATCAGTAATAAATAACCTACCAACAAGGAAAAGCCCTGACCCTGATGGCTTCACCTCTGAATTCTATAAAACTTTCAAAGAAGAGTTAACCCTCATTCTTCTCAAGCTATTTCTAAAAATCCAAAAGGGTGAAGCTCTCTCTAATTCAGTCTATGAAGCCTCTATCACCCTTATCCTTAAAACAGATAAGGACAGGACAAAGAAGGAAAACTATAGACCAATATCTCTGATGAATATAGACACAAAGGTTCTCAACAAGATTCTAGGAAATCATATCCAACAACTAATAAAACAGATTACACATCATGATCAGGTAGGCTTTGTTCCAGGAATGCAAAGTTAGTAGAACATATGCAAAACCATAAATGTAATACACCATATTAACAAGAATAAAGATAAAAATCATTTAGTCATATCAATCGAGGCAGAAAAAGCATTTGATAAAATACAACATCCCTTCATGATCAAGACTCTCAGCAAAATTGGCATAGAAGGGACATTTCTCAACACAATAAAAGCCATCTATGAAAAACCCGTAGCAAACATCATCCTGAATGAATAAAAGCTGAAAGCTTTCCCACTAAACACAGGAACAACAGAAGGATGCTCACTTTCTCCACTCCTTTTTAATATAGTACTGGAAATCCTCGCCAACGCAATCAGAAAAAAGGAAAAGATAAAAGGCATGAAAATAGGAAAAGAAGAGGTGAAACACTCTCTATTTGCAGATGATATGATTGTATACATAGAAGACACAATGGTTTCCATGAAAAAATTTCTAGAAGTAATGCACAAATACAGTAAAGTTGCAGGATACAAAGTCAATATTCAGAAATCTATAGCATTTCTATATATGAACAATAGGCAGACTGAGATAGAATGGAAAAAAGTTATTCCATTTACCATAGCCACAAAAAGTATAATATACTTAGGAATAAAGCTAACCAAAGAAGTGAAAATTGAAAATGACACAAACAATAGAAGGTCATTCCATGTTCCTGTATTGGAAGAATTATTATAATCAAAATGGCAGTTCTTCCCAAATTAATCTACATATTAAATGTAATGACAATTAAAGTACCAGATACATTCTTCATAGGTCTACAAAAGACAATCATAAAATTTGTCAGAATCATAATTGCCAAAGCAATTCTACACAAGAAGAGTGGAGTTGGCTGCATCTCACTCCTTGACCCCCAAATATACTACAAAGTTGTGGTAATCAAAACAGCGTGGCACTGGCACAGAAACAGACATTTGGGCCAATAAAACAGAATAGAGTCCTCAGAAATAAATTTCC
>NW_006204498.1:6577-11265 GCF_000334495.1 Tupaia belangeri chinensis | reverse complement strand
TCTCCTCCATTCTCCTCTCTGGATCTTAGGCTCGCACGCACAAATGACCAGCATGAGTTCTAAGCCACAGGTCCAGGACGCAAACTGCGATTGACTATGTGGGAGTTCAGCAACATAGCCATTAAATCTCAAGAAAGAAAGAAAGAAAGAAAGAAAGAAAGAAAGAAAGAAAGAAAGAAAGAAAGAAAGAAAGAACCACCACAGGGAATGGTCACACCACAACCCTTTCTCCTCCATTTGTCCCTCCTTTTAGAATTCTGGACACACATGTCCACCCAAAGTGTTCTTTCAGTCACCAGAGCTGAGACTCGAACTGTTCAGTTGGCCATGTGGGATCCAGCTGCCTTAACCACCACACCAGCTGGTCCACACTGACTTTCCTTAAGGTCACTATTCTGAATTCCATAGTCATAGTTTCTTGTACTTTCTTTTCTGGTCATTGGTCAAGGTAGAGTTTGATTCCTTCAGGAGACACATGTTACTTTGTTAATTGTGTGTGTGTGTGTGTGTGTGTGTGTGTGTGTGTGCTCGGACATCCTGCGTTCATGTCTTAGCATCTTGGTCAATGCTGGAAACAACAGTGCAGCTTCAATCCCAGCCAATGAGGGAACAATCAGGACGGTGTGGCCCTATAGTCCCAGGGGTCACCCCAATGCCCATCTCTGTTCCCATCCAAGACCCTGGGTCACACTGTCCTCACTGTAGCATCTCTCCTGTGGATATAATGGTGATGGCCAGGCATGAAGTTGACCATGAGACTGATGAGTGTCATCTACATAGAGTGACAGGGCAAGTGTTGAGGACCACACTTTGCACCTTTTCCTTTTCTGAATTGATCGGACAATAAGAAATGGTGTCATTGTGGTTTCATGTGTCAGAGTCGTCGATAATTTACGTCTGGAGAGAGCTTAGTAGGCTCCATTTATGGAGCATGTCCACTAGAATTATGCTTCAGCTGGGTGTGTGCAAAACCATCTGCACAGTTCCTGGGTGTGTGGTTGGGACAGGGCACTGTGCTGTGGTCACGCTACAACAGAACCCTGGGGGCAGCAGTCTTCCCCTCACATGGCCACCTATCTTACAACCTGACAGCTGTGTCCATGCACGCACCCTGCTCCTGGAGGAAATATGTGCAGGGTGTGACGTATCTTCCTGTTGATCATGCTCAGCTGGGTCTCTGTGCAGCTCTGTCCCCATCCTTACACACGTGGCCCATTGCTGGTCCTCCTCTGCCTGCTGGCCACTCTCCAGAGATTTGGGAGTTTCAGAAATGGGTGCTAGGATGGAGCATGTGTCTGTGAGACTTACACATGGCTGGTCCTATGCACAGGTGTCGAGCGTGAAGACCACCTCAGCAGTGAGGGGAGGGCATGGGGGGCTCCTTGAGGATGCTCAGCCTCATCTGAGCCCTGAATGCTCTCAGATTCTGAATATTCCGTGTCCCCTGTCCCTCCTCGGCCAGAGAAGGTCTCAAATGGGTTGGGGTGATCTGAGCTGGGGAGAATGTTAATTGCAGTTTCAATCTTCAGCCTGAAGTCAGTGTCTCCAGGGACATAACCAAGAACAAAGACTTCCTCAGGCTGAGCACGTGACTGGGCCCCATCAACCAGGGTCCCAAGGCCCACTGACCAGAATCCAGGGGGAGCCAAAACTAGCTTCACTGCAGGGGGTAAGCTCGGGGGTAAGCTCAGAAGCTACCAGGCCAGCTCAAGAACCACAGGCCCAGGAGGTAGACTCAGGCTGGCTTCCTGTGCAGAGTTTTTATCTCCACATCCTGCCAATCGCTTCCTGGCAAGAAGATGCAAACACAATTTTTGTGTTTTACCTAGAGTTGACTTTTCCCTTATTCATGATAGTTTATGCGTGTACTTATGGAGGAGGGAGAGGAAGAGGGAGAGAGGGAGAAATGTCTTCACAGGGTCTGGTCTCACCACGATCCCCTCCTCCAGTCCTCTGGCCCACTGGGACCCTGGACACTCATGCACATGCCCACTGCATCTCAGAGTAGCTGGGCAACAAACTTGAACCACTGTCACCATGTGGGGTCAGCTTCTGTTGAGCAGCACATTATCACTGTGCCACCGAGACAGCCACGAATGATTTTTTGATGGCAATGGAATCATAGGGGCACCCTCCCTGTTATAAAATGTTAACTAGTAATACCCTTGTTTGTTAAAGGACAGACATATAAGTTATAATAGTAATTCCTTAAATGTAAACATACAATCATCTTCATTTCATAGATAACTAAATTATCCTTAAATAAGAGCATACTAATTGACCTTACAAATTCTCAATTTTTTAAAAAAAAGTTTTAGTTTATTTTTTTAATTTTAATTAATTATTTATTTTGATGGCCATAAGGTATGTGTGATTGCTGGAGAGAGAGAGAAAATTAAAATCACCCTCCTAGGGGGATGTCGCACTGCAATCTCGTCATTGTCCTCTCAGGGTTTTGGGCACACACATACCTAGTGTGTTTCTCAAGTCACCAGGTCCAGGTCTCAAACCTCAGAGGTGGCCATGTGGGACCCAGCTGCTGTAACCCTCAAGTCTGCTATCCTCATATTCTGAATTTTTAAAGGTAACAAAGGGGCCCAGCCTGGAGCGTGTCCTCAACATCCACTCTCAGCCATCCTGAGCCATCCTCCTCGCCTGTCTCTCACACTCGGATGCAACATCCTTCTCCCTTAATGATCCCTGGGTGAGGTCTCAGGATGTCAGACAGCCCAGAGCCCAAGACACTCAAATTATCCAGAGCTAAATGCTCATCTCATCAGCCTCACCTTCCCAGAGTCCCTGGTACAGCCGGTGCCTGAACCATCCCTCCTCCTGTCTGACTCGTCCACACTGGTGTCCGTCACAGGAAGCCGGGGAGGAGCACTGACCTCCAGTCTGCAGGCCTGTGAGCTGAGCAGACCTTGTCGACCTGGGTCTCTCCTCTGTCTCCTGATCTCATAAAAATTACAAAACGGTGACCATAAGTAAAAATACATTGCATGGCCTTATTATGTAAGGATGCTAATTACTCATCACAGCACAATCACATAATAAGAAATTACGTTCTTTCTTTCTTTTCTTATTGTTTCTTGATCCCCACCGGATTCCTGCCTTCTCCCAAGTTCCCCGGGTGTTGAGGGCTGCTGTCTACCCTTTCATGCCTTCTGGTCTCTCAGATGCTGCTGTTGAGTGCAGACATTCTGTGCATGTTAAGTGCGGACGTACAATGCCCCCTTTCATATCTGGTTTGCTTCGCTTAGCATAAAATCTTCCATATTTTAACATTTTCTATCAGATGGAAGGGTTTAGTTATTCTTTATGGCCGAGCTTTATTCCATAACGTTTTAGTGCCATTTTTTCAATCCACTTATCTATTCTTGGACATTAGGGTTCATTCCCTGTCTTAGCAATTGTGAACACTGCTGCAATGAACACGGTGTGCAAATGTTCTCTGACTGAATGTTTTTCTGTTCTTTGGAGCCATAGCGTAATGGCTATGTCACTGAACTCCCATGTAGTTGACCGTGGTTCGAGTCCCGGACCCGTTGGCCTAAACTCAACCAGGCACGTGTGTATGCATGCCCAAGATCCCGAGAGGAGAATGGAGAAGGGACTGTGGCATGGTCATCCCCCAGGGGGTGATTTCTCACTTTCTATCTTTCTGTCTCTCTGTGTCTTTCTGGCCAGCACACGCACCGTATAGCAAAAACCTCTCCAAAAATCCCTCATGTACAGCAAAAGAACTGATAATTAGAGTGAAGAGACAACTTTTGGAATGCTAGAATATATTTGCAAAATTTCCCATGGATAAGGGACTGATAACCAACATTTACAGGGAACTCAAGCAGCTTACCCACAAAATATAATAATAATAAAATTAAATGATAGGCAAACAACTGGAGTTGAACAGGCAACTCTCCAAGGAAGACGTACAAGCAACCAAAGCATGTGAAATCATGCTCCACGTGTTCTTGAAGGCTGTCATTGGCACTGCCTCTCACTTCAGGACTCTCAACTGCCCAGGTCCTGACCACCCTGAGGTTCCCACGATGGAGTGCACTCTGTGGGGGGCCATGCAAACAGGGCCCTCCCTCTGCTGAGGAAAACCAGCCCAGCCCTGACCCTGCAGCTCTGTGGGAGGAGCTCAGCCTGCGTCCCTAGGGCTTCAGGTCAGGATCAGCCTTGAGCACAGACGACTCCTCATGGGGTGGGAGCTGTGCTGAGTCCTCCTCTTGGCTGTCCTCAGAGGTGACTCAGGGAGAGCTGGACACCCGAGTGGGCGAGTGGGTGGAGTGAGAGGAACCATGGGGGGAGTGACAGCTCCTGACCAGGGGTCTCTGTGCTGCAGGTGTCCAGTGTGAGCTGCAGCTGGAGGGGCCTGGGGGAGCCTCGGTGCAGCCCAGAGGGGTCCCTGAGACTGTGCTGTGCATCCTCTATGTTCACCTTCACTGACTCCTGGAAGGACTGGGTCCGCCAGGCTCCAGGGAAGGGGCTGGAGTGGGTTGGACAAATCCATCCTGGTGGTAGCACGTACTATGCTGACTCCGTGAAGGGCCATTTCACCACGTCCAGAGACAACGCCAAAAACAGCTGTCTCTGGACATGAGCCCCTGAGACCCGAGGACAGGCTCTGTGCTATTGTAGGAGGGACACAGTGGGGACAGCAGTGCAGCCCATGCACACACTTC
>NW_006204498.1:5500-6506 GCF_000334495.1 Tupaia belangeri chinensis | reverse complement strand
CCCTCTGGTCCCTGCCCTCTCTCCCCTCCTGGCTCCAGCTCTTTGCTCTTTGTAGCTCCCATTCCTCACTCCTCTGCTGGTCAGAAGGGAGGGGGGACCTCTGTGCACAGCCCAGGTGTGGTGAGGACGCTTCCTCAGCAAGTTCCTGTCTGATCCTTTTCCTTGGGACATGTATAGGGTCCCCAGGGCTCTCACATCTCCACAAGTAAATGGTCCCCCCTCCACAGCTGCATTTCCAAGCCCAAAACCCAAATGATGTAGAATTTCAAGGTAAATTTTTAAGGAGATGATGAAGGTTAAGTGTGGAACTGGGATGGGACCCCAATCGAGATCACCTGCCACCTTACAGGAAGAGGCTCCGATATTCTCCCTCTGGTAGAGAGACGGTGAATCACATAAGGAAGGCAGGAATCCGCAGGCCAGAAATGGAGGCCTGGACATCACCTGGACGCGCTGCGCCTGGGTCTTAGGCTCAGCAGGCAGACAAGGGGCAGCTCCGTATGGTGCTGAGCCCCAGGCTATGTCCTGCTGTGGAGGCCTGAGCTCACAGTACTGGGCAGAGTCTCCACGCAGCAGCCCCCCACCCTGCCCTGGGCCTCTCCCTCAGACCGGAGTTTGTGCCCCGTGTGGGGACGAGCAGCCTGGCTTTGGGTCTGCCCCCCGGGGTCCTTGGTTCCCTGGGACAATTCAGCGTGTCACCCTCATCTTCTCAGGTGTCATTTGTGTTCACTGTTTGTCCACTCTGTCCCCACCCTGGGTCTCCTTGACGGACAAACTGCCCTCCCGAAGGGGACATAGGCTCGGTTTCCCCAAGGCCACCAGGGGGTGACCAGGCTGAAATCTCTTCTTTGTTCTCCTCTGGGATTCTAGGCACACGTGCTCATGAGGCCGACATGTATTTTGAACCAACAGGTCCCGGACCCAAACCATGTAGCCAGCCCTGTGGGATCCAGCTGCCTTACCCTCCAGACACCTGCTGGCCCCAATTATTATTACTGTTACCCCA
>NW_006204498.1:2672-3188 GCF_000334495.1 Tupaia belangeri chinensis | reverse complement strand
CCCAAACGTCCATCAACAGGTGACAAAGCGTCCTGTGTCCACACCACGTGGCCTTACTCAGCCTGTGGAAGGGAGAAAGTGCTGAGTTGTGCTGTGACGTGTGGACCGTGAACACGACACTCAGGGAAAGGAGCGCACACACAGCGTCACACGTGTGCGATTCCACGGCAGGATGTGGCCAGACGGGGACCAGCCCAGGCGAGGGTGTCAGTGGCCCTCAGGGAGGGACAGCTGTGGCCGCGTCCTGGACATGGGTTTCCTTTGGTGGGAGGGAACCATCCAGAGCTGGACAGAGGGCAGGCGAGAAACGGCCCGGTGCCCCATTCCACTGGGGGCGCACCTGAGTGGGTAAGTTTGTGGTGTGAGAAATTCACCTTCAAGTTAGGTTTTGTTCCTGTAGTGGGAGGGTGGCCACAGGGGCCATGTGCTCTCTGACCACTGGGGCTGCCCAGAGGATGGTACAGGGCCAGGGAGCCTTCCTGTCAAGGCTGGGACTTCCTCCGCTGCCCCGGGATG
>NW_006204498.1:0-2152 GCF_000334495.1 Tupaia belangeri chinensis | reverse complement strand
TCCTGCTGAGGAGAGCCTTTTCTGATAGAATTCTGGATTGTTGTGCTTCAGCCCTCTTGATATCTAAATTCCCTTACTTCTGCCTTGATGTTTTCTGATGGGATGTCTTACATAATTTTATTTTGAAAAAAAATTTTTGGCATTTGGTTTTAAAACCTAACTTATTTAATGATCTTTTATCATTTTTTAATATGTGTTTACTGTTACTTTTTTTTATTTTCCTTTGTTTCATTGTTGGAATTTGTTTTTTGTTGTTGCTTATTTTATTTATTTATTTATTTTTACAGTTAGTAGTCATACATCTCTATGGCATATATGTTTCACAAAGCACGTATGCAGTATGTGGTGATAAAGTCAAAGACCCACCATATCCATTATGTTCAATAAAGAACTGTATGTTCTCATGTTAAGTGCTTTCTTGTTAGTCCTTCTCACCCACCTTCCACCATCCACACCCTTCCCACAGTGTCTGGTATGTAAATTTGCTCTCACTACTATTACGACTTTGTATCTTTCCATTTCTGCCGTAGAGTACAGACATGCGGTATATATTGACCAGGGATATATTGTGTGTGTCTTTCAGAGTCTGGTTTATTTCTCTTAGCATTAAACTGTCTAGATTCATCAATTTTGTATTGAATGGCAGAGTCTTGTTCTTTATGTCCAAGTAATATTCCATAGTGTATATGTGCCACAGTTTTTCACTGCGGCCATCCATTTGGGACATTTAGGTTGATTCAGTATCTTATAAGTTGTGAATAAGGCTGCAATAAACATGGATGTGCAAGTTTATTTTCAACAGAGTGTTTTCCTGTCCATTCAGTAAGTGTCAAATGCAGAAGATACTCTGTTATATAGCAGTTTTATTTGGAAGTTTCTAAGGAACCTCCATATTTTTCTCTACAGTCACTCTTCTAATTTTCATTCCCACCAGCAGTGCAAGAGGGTTCCCTTGTCACCACAGCTCACAGCCAGTCTTAGTTTTTTGTTTTTGTTTGTTTGTTTGTTTTCATTACAACCATTCTGACTAGCATTAAGGGAAATCTCATTGTGGTTTCGATTTGCATTCCCTTTATGATCAGAGACATTGAACATTTTTTCATATACTTTTTGGTCATTCATTTGTCTTCCATAGAGAGTTGCCTATTCAACTCCTTGGCCCATTTTTTAATTAGATCATTTGTTATTCTGCAGTTGAGTTGCTTGAATTTCCTATGTATTCTAGTAATTAACATTTTAACTAGGGCATAATTTACAAATTTTCCTCCCATTCTATAGATTTCTCTCAGCTTCTTGGGATTATGGTTTGCTGTTCATCATTTTTTTTTAGAAAATTATCACTATTATTACTATAAACAAGTCTCTTCTGTGATCTCTTTTTATCTTTCTTTTTCTTTTATCTTTATCTTTTTAATATTTCAATTGTATACATAATTACATCTTTTCAAGGAACTACTTGAAAATGTCCTAAAATTCTTGAAAGCTTGTTCCTGTGTTCTTTGTTTTTAAATAAATTTTAATAGACAATAATTGTGTATATTTGAGGGGTAAAATGTGAAGTTTCGATCATTGAAACAGAGACGACAGAGATTGGTGTCAAGAGAAAAGGGGATAGAGGAGGAATGTGGGAATGAAGAGGTTGGTCAGAGTACAAAGTTGCAGTTAAACTAGAGAAAGAAGACTTGGATATCTATTGCACTGAATGCTGACCATAGCTAATAAAAATGTATCATATATTTTATGATTGCTAATCTCGATTTATTCTCTTTAAATACTTGTTGTGATTTGTGATTTTCATATAAGCACTACACATCTTTGTAGGGACAGCACTGTCTTTACAAGCAAGCATACAGTGTGTAATAAACAAATCAAGGTTAGGAACATACTCACCATCTTCAACCTTTAACATAGTATGTTGTGAATGTTTAAAATTCGCTCCAATGGTTATATTGCAAGCATGTACAGAATAGTTTATGACATTCTTTATTGTGAACATATTGACTAAAACTGAGGCAACAGGGACCAGCAGTTGGCATAATAACTGCGTTGTCGTACTCCCACATAGTCGACCACAGTTCGAGTCCTGGACCTGATGGCTTAAACTCATGCCAGGAACATGGACATGCGTGCTCAAAATCCCGAGAGGAAAATG
>NW_006204497.1:0-346 GCF_000334495.1 Tupaia belangeri chinensis | reverse complement strand
CACTAGCCCTGGATGGCCCAAAGTCCTCACCATTTCTAAGGAGTGGTGAGCCTTCAACTTCAACTGACCTAAAAGCAACACCCCAAGAGCAACAAAAAACAAAACGTAAAAAGGAAATCGTGTGGCGCGCAACCTGTGCCACGCGCTACTCAAATCACCAAAATGCAAACAGTCCAAAAGCTAGTGGAAAAGGATCAGACAATGAGTGACAGTACCAGGTTGGTCGGGTCTGCAGCCTCAGTCCGCCTGGTGTCTGGTACTGCTGGCCGGCTCGATCCGGATTGCAGGTGGGGTGGGGTGGGGGTTTGCCTTAAAGTCCCAGGCAACCAACCTGGGGTCCAAGGAG
>NW_006204496.1:55837-125392 GCF_000334495.1 Tupaia belangeri chinensis | reverse complement strand
TATCTTTAATAAAGCTGGATACAGTTTGAAAGAAAAAGAAAAAAAGAATGTTGGTGGCATGTTCTTTGCTAAATGTCCTTTATCATCTTAAGTACTTCTCTTTCTCTTTTTAATTTGCCAGATGTGCATGTGCTTACCAAAGCGAGAGAAAATGAGAAAGCAACCTCCATAAGGGACAGTCATGCTATAATCCATTCCCCCTCCACTCAAGATGTTCGGCATACATGACAATGTGCCCAGCATGTTTCTCAAGCTGCCAAGTCCAGGACTCCAACCCCACAGATGGCCATGTGGGATGCAGCCTGCCTTAACCACCATGTCACCAGCTGGCCCCAGGTAATTCTCCTTTAGTCCTGTTTGTGATGACAGAGCTTTTGTTTTCCTATCCTGCCTGCTCAGCGCACCTCTCAGTGTTAGTATTTACCTGGGTTGCTCCCTCCCTTTATATGCTCATGATTCAAACCCTGTCTCCTTATAGACCTTTCCTGACCATATCTAAAATGATACCTTTTATCACTCTCTAGCTCCCTTATGCTGCCTTATTTATTTTAATTTTAATTATTGCCATTGGCACATATCTGTCTGAATTGTCCACTAGAATGCTGCTATATTCCCTGTACACAGAAGAGTACCTAGGAAAAAGGTTTTCTGTTTATCTTTTTTTTTAACTGTATGTGGGGGCAGAAGGTAGAATAGTGGTTAAGGCACTGGACTCTCACACAGCCGAACACGGTCTGAATCCTGGACCCAGCAGCTGGAAACTCATGCATGTGCGTGTGTGCCCAAAATCCCAAGAGGAGAATAGAGGAGAGGAGACTGTGGCATTGTCCTTCCCCCTGGGGCGTGATTTCTCACTTGTCTCTCTGTCTTCTCAGCGAGAGCATGTGCCCTATAGCAAAAATCTCAAAAAGGAAAAACAAAAAACAAAAAAAACTAGCTGTAGGGCCAGCAGATGGTATGGTGGTTAAGAAGTTGGATCTCATATGGTTGACTCCACCAAGACCCAGAGGTCTGAGAGAGACACCGGGTATGTGTGTGTGTGCACACCCAAAATCCTGAAATGAGAATGGGAAAGGGACTGTGGCATGGCCCCCCCCCCCCTGGGGGGGGGGGTTCTTGCTTTCTTCTCTGTCTCTCTCCAGTCAGTACATGTGCCTTAAGGCAAAAATCGGGGGGAAAAGAGAAAGGGGGGAAGTAGCAGGTAGTATGGTGGTTAAGGTGCTGGACTCTCACATGGTTGACTGCAGTTCAATTCCTGGATCTGGCAGCTTGAAAAATCACACCGGGCACATGTGTGTGCCCAAAATTCAGAAAGGAGACTGGAGGAGAAGGGGTTATGCCATGGCCATCCTCTGATGGGTATGCGTGTGTGTGTATGTGTGTGTGTATAATTTCTTACCTTCCCTCTCTCTGGTGAGTATACAAAGCCCTCTGAAAAAAACCTAAATATGGGACCAGCAGATAGCGTAATGGCTATGTCGTTGAACTCCCATGTAGTCGACCGCAGTTCGAGTCGCGGATCTGGTGGCTTAAACTCATGCCAGGCGTGTGTGCGTGCATGTCCAAGATCCTGAGAGAATGGAGGAGAAGGGATTGTGGCATGGCCATCCCCCCCGGGGGGGTGACTTTTCGCTTTCTGTCTCTCTCTGTCCTTCTGAAGAGTGCATGTACCCTATAACAAAAACTTCTCAAAAACAAACAAACAAACAAAAAAAAACACCCTAAATATAAAATAAAATGTACATTTGACTTTCAAAAACAAACAACACTAGCTGTAAGGTTCTTTGCTGTTGTTGTTGTTTTTAAAGAGACAGAGTTTTGCAGTGTTGTTCAGCTTGGCTTCAAACTCACAATTCTCCTGTCCCAGCCTCCTAAGTAGCTGTATTAGAAGCATACCATCACATCTAAATAAGTTTATTTACTTTTTATTCAGCTCTCTTTTGGCTTATTTTGTATCTCGTTTATTTGAGAATTATTTAATTTTATTTATTTATTTTTTTAATTTGCTACAGGGCACATGCACTCACCAGAGACAGACAGAGAGAAAGAGAGAGAGGGAAAGTGAGAAAGCAAGCCACCAGGTGTGGGACTCCAACTACAGTCAGTCATGTGGGAGTCCAGCACTTTAACTACCACCTGCTGCCCCCCCCCATTTATTTTTGTTTGTCTTCTATGCTGTTTTAATTTATGCTGTTATGTGAAAGTTGAATGCAAAACACATTTTCACTATAGTCACTTGTTTTTAATACGTACAGTCAAAAAGGGTATGTCTGTCTTTCTATTCCTGAAAAATTTCCCCCTATTAACTGTACCCTACAAATTTTGGTACAGAACATTTTCAGTTACTTAATTGTACATTGTAATTCAGTGACTGATGTGCATATATACGTGTGTATACTTTCTATTTTAAAACTATCTAATATTGATCAATTATGTTTTACATTTCAGCCTGTGAAATAAATTTTACCATAAAAATTCCTTTAGGACCCAGATCATAAGCAATTTTTAAAAAAAGAATCTATGTATGCTTTAAATAAATCCATATCATCTGTTAGAGGGGCTTCTTCTATACGTATCTATTTAATCAAGTGTACTAATCATGTTGTTCAAATCTTTTTTTTGGCTACTTTTCCTACCAGTTTCTGAGATGTCATATCAATTTTTAATATCTAAACTCTAAAACTGTACTCCAGGTTTATATGGCTATAATTTTTATATTTTCTTTATGACAATTTAATATCCTTTATCCTCATTTTGTCTTATTTTGTTAAATGACTTTTCTTTTTGTTGTCTCTCAGTATCTACTACTGAGAAGTTTTGCAGTCAGTCTCTCTTAAGACAGAACATTTTCTCATGTGATTTGTATTTTCTTATTAATCACGACTTCATTTTATATGAAGATTGTTTTCCAGGGAAATCCTACATACCCTGGGTTAGGATCATTTTCTCTTGTGATTTAAATTTTTTAAATTATGAACCTCTCTTCAGCAGGGATTATTTTCCAGAGTTTTATATCCTCCGGATTATGGAAGCTGTTTCATATTTGCTGCTGTTCAGTCCCTAAGGGTTTAATAGTGTCAGACCAATTATTATACTAATTTATTGACTTAAGGTTTCTTATAGCACAAGCAGCCTATCAAAACAAACTCCACACTCACAGTAAAATATGGCCCTACTGGAACCAGCCTTTGGCGTAATGGTTATGTCCCTTGACTCCCCCATAATCAACCACAGTTCAAGTCCCAGACCTGGCAGCTGACGAGGGTGTGTGTGAGGGTGTGTTTGTGTGTGTGTGTGTGTGTGTGTGTGTGTGTGTGTGCCCAAAATCCCAAGAGGAGAATGGAGGAGAAAGGATTGATGTGTGGACAGCTCTACTGGGGGTGATTTCTTGCTTTCTGTCTCTCTCTCTGTTTCTCCAGCATGCACACGTGCCCTATAGCAAAAATCTCTCTTAAAATAAAAAAACAAATACAGCCTTACGGCTCTGGATTTCATAATTTAACCTTCTCCATGTCCTGGGAAAACAGTAAGCTTACTTTAAACTCCCTAGATCTGTGGCTTCCCTTTTTAAATCCCACTTCATAGTTAAAATCTCTCTTGAAGTTCTAGGCTTTATTTATCTTATCAGTTCCAACTACCTACAAGGAGACAGAGCATGTACCCTGGACTTCTCTATGAACTTATCGGCATCAATGCTCTGGGGCTACAGGTGGCGTGACAGTTAGGCGCTGGATCCCACATGGCCAGCTGAGCAGTTTGATCAAGGACTTGGCAGCTTGAAAGGCACATGCATATGCATGTCCAAAAATCCAAGTAGCACACGCTCTGCAATGCTGGGGGGGGGGGGCGCATCAGAAAAACAGGTTCAGTGCCCAGGTTGACTTTTACGTGCCAGGGGCATGTACCTGTGATCCTAGCTGGCTGGGGAGGCTGAAAGAAGGATCATGGCATTGGACTCAGTTGAGGGTGCTGTCTCAACACACTGCACATTAAGAAATAAACAACAACAAAAATCTGCCAGCGTGAAAGTACAGCTCTCATCACAGAAAAATAACAGAATCCAAGGGCTCGAAAATAAGACTGACAATGTCATTTCACAAGCAAAAGTTACTAAAGTTAACGATACAAGGAACAAAAAGACCTAAAGAAAGGGAAAAAGCAGCTCACAGAATCCAAATTCAGACTATCTAAACAGCAGAATTACTAGACAAGAATTTCAAAGCAACTTACTAGGAATATGTTCAAGTACTTAAAGAAAAATATGATCATAATAAATGTGCACATGGGGAGTCTCAGTTGAGAAATGGAAGCTATGAAGAAAAACCAAAAGAAAATTTTAGAACTTAAAAAGAATATATGGGGACCAGCAGTTAAGCGTGATGGCTATGTCGCTGGACTCCCATGTAGTCGACCGCAGTTCGTGTCCCGGACCCGGTGGCTTAAACTCACGCTGGGCACATTTGCATGAGTGCCCAAGATCCCGAGAGGAGAGTGGAGGAGAAGGGATTGCGGCATGGCCAAACCCCCTGGGGGGTGATTTCTCACTTTCTGTCTCTCTGTCTGTCTGGCGAGCGCACGCGCGCGCCCTATGGCAAAAACCTCTCAAAAGAAAAAAAAAAGAATATATGAAATGCGAAATTTATTGGATGACCTTAAATTCAACATCAGATAGCAGAAAAAGTCATTTAATTGGAGACTGGATAGCTCTTATTCATCTAAAGGAGAAAAATAATTTTAAACAATAAACAGAACCTCAGAATGTGTGGTATAATACTGAGTGATCTAACTATGTATAATAGAAAAAGAGATGAGAAAGAAAAATATTCAATAATTGACCAAAATTTTCCCAAGTTTTATGAAAAACACAAACTTACAGATCTAAGAAGTTTAGAAAACTCCAAGAAGGATAATTATAAACATACACACAAGTCACAGTCCAAAGAATGAATACATGAAGGTGCTCTTTATAGCACACTGAGAAAGCAGCCAGTGAAAAGGACTATAACATACAGTGAATGAGTGGTATGAAGGTAACTGAGTCCTATGTAGTAAACTGACTTTCAACAGAGGCACCAAAGCAATTCTAGAGACAGGAAAAACCTTTCAACAACTGCTGATGGTGGGCCAACAGATGGCGTCGTGGTTGAGGAGTTGAACTCCCACATGGATGACTGTGGTTCAAGTCCCAGACCTGGAGGCTTGCTTTCCTGCTTTCTCACTTCTCTCTCTGGTGAGCCTATATGTCCTATGGCAAATTAAATAATAATAATAAATACATATAATTAAATAAATAATTCTTTTAAAATGTTGATAGAATAACTGGACGAATGTGTAAACAAATGAATATATCTCACGCTACAGAAAAATCTGCACTGGATCATAAAATTAACCACAAAAGTTTGAAGTACAAAGTGACTAGAAGAAACTACAGGATAGTATTACGACTTGAGAGCAAATAAAGATTTCTTAGGATACAAAATAACCATTTCAAAAAAATTAATTAAGTAGGCTCCATAAAAAAAAAACCAATTGTATCCACTAAAAGACACCAATTAAGAAAATAAATAAGCCACCAATTGAAAGAAAATATTTACAAAATATATGACAAAAGACTTATTCCCAATAAAACCAGGTAACCAAAATTAATACAAGCGCAAACTACTAGGATAGATTAATTCACAAAAAAAATCTCTCCAACGAGCACATGTGCCCTAAAACAAAAATCTCTCAGAAAAAAAAAAGACAAGCTATACAAACATCTAGTAAACACATGAAAAGATGATCAAAATCATTAGTCACCAAACAAATAAAAATCACAAAGATATATTGGGTTGTCTGGAAAGTCCTGATACGTTTTTGCATAGAAAAATATGTCATGGCTTTCCCGACAACCTAATATGTTACTATAAACCATCAGAATGGCTAAAAACAGCAACTGTTGGCATGGCTTTGGAGCAACCACAACTCTCATACCTCTCTACAGGGAAAGCAAAAGGCCTGACCACTTTGGAAATGCTCTGCAGTTAAACCTAGACGTATTTTAGGTGTTTATCCAAGAGGATGAAACGGTATGTCCATAAAACCAAAGTATAAGACTGGTCACACTATCTTTATTCATAATAGCCTCAAATTGGAACAATACAAGTGGCTCGGTTTAAGAATAGTAAAATAGGGAGCCAACAGGTGGTGTGGTGGTTAAGGTGCTGCACTCTCACATGGCTGACTGTGGTTTGAGTCCTGGGCCTGGTGGCTTGCTTTCTCACTTTCTCTTTCTCTCTCTCTCTGGTGAGTGCATATGCCCAAAAGCAAATTAAAAAAAAAATTAATAAAATTAAATAATTATGGGAAAAAGACATTAAAAAAAAGTAAAAAAAAAATTAGGGGGGCATATTCGCACAATGGTATATTACTGAGTAATAAAAAGAGATACACTTTTGTTACATAGAAAAACATGAATAAATGCAACGAATATTATGTGAAGCCGAACAAACCATACTGAACAGTTCATTTTGTATGTATGATTCCATTTACACGAAGTTTTAGAATAGGGAAACTTACGATGGTAAAAGAAAAATTAAAAAAAAAAAAGGACCTGCCTAGGATGTGGCTGGCAAAGAGGTGCCGGCAGGAGCACTTTCAGACTCAGTAATGCGTCTCCCTACTTCCCCTTCTCAGGAGCAAAGGGCTCTGTCTTCGACTTGCCGGAGTGCTCCCAGGACAGTGCCCTCGGTGTCTGTCACTACGTCTGTGAACTGCTTAGGCTGAAGAAGAACTTCACTCTTCAAGGTCAGTCTTCTTTGTGGGGACAGAGCGAAATAGGGGCAGAAAGGTGCAGTCCCTTCTCCCAACTTAGGACATCTATGATGGGTCATTCCCGTTCAGAACTCTCCAGCACTGCAGTTCAACTGCTAACAATGCTACGATGTGGATCTCCAGGGTATTGCCCCGGAGCTGGACAGTACCACGGCCAGCATTAAAATGTGCCTCTGAGAGGCTGACCCACCTAAGAAAGTTCCGGTTCTGGGACCAGCAGGTGTTGTAATGGCTACATCACTGGACTCCCACATGGCCGACAACAGTTTGAGTCCCAGACATAGTAGCCTGAAATTCACACTGGGAGTGCATACGTCCATGTGTGCCTAAAATCCCTAGAGGAGAATGGAACAGAAGGGACTGCGGCGTGGCCATCCCCTTGGGGGGTGATTTCTCGCTTTCTGTCTCTCTGTCTCTTTCTGGGTCCCAAGTGAGCGCATGCTATAACAAAAATTTCTCTTAAAAAAGAAAAAGGGGACCAGCAGTTACCATAATGTCTATGTCGCTGGACTCCCACATAGTTGACCGCAGTTCGAGTCTCGGACCCGGTGGCTTAAACTCACGCTGGGCGCATGTGCGTGTGTGCCCAAGATCCCGAGAGGAGAATGGAGGAGAAGGGATTGTGGCGTGGCCATCCCCCCGTAGGATGATTTCCTGCTTTTTTTCTCTCTGTCTCTCTCTGGCTGTCTGGCGAGCACACGTGCCCTATAGCAAAAAACTCTCAAAAAAAAAAAAGAAAAAGAAAGGAAGAAAGAAAGTTAGAAAGAAAGAAAGTTCCAGTTCATGTTCAGACACCTCTCTTAAGTTTGCTGGGAACATGTATGACCACAATCCAGACTGGCTGAGGTTGGGAATGCTCTCTATCTTTCCCACTCACAGAAAAAATAAATAATCTTACAAAAAAAAAAAGTGCATTCCCCAATAAAGTATTCCGTAATGTTTTTGTTTTTTAATTGCCAGAGAGTGTGTGTACTTACAGAGACAGAGACAGACGGGGAAGGGAAGGAGAATGTACGCAGCAATGAATGGGGCATGGCCATGCGACAATCCCTTCTTCTCCATTTCTACATCCTGTTGGGATGTGGGGTATGCAGGCACACACCTGGCATGTTTTTCAAGCTGCTGAGGCCAAATTCAAACTATGGCTGGCCATGTGGGATCTCACTTTCTTAGCCACTAGGTCATGGGGATGGCCCTAAATTAATTAATTATGTAATATATGGTTCTTGGACTAGCAGTGTCAGCATACCTAGGAACTAGTCAGAAAGTAGAAGTTTCAACCAAATGTAAACAGTTTCCTATCAGTTTTTTTCTGTCTTACTTTCCCACCCCTAAATTTTGCTATAGGACACGTGTGCTCACCAGAGAAAGAGAGAGAGACATACACACACAAGGTAAGAAGTTACCCTCCTGGGAGATGGCCATGACACAATCCCTCTTCCTCCAACACTCCTCTCAGGATTTTGGGTACGCACACACATGCTCTGGTATGAATCTCAAGCTGCTGGGTCCAGAACTTAAACCACTAAACTAGCTATGTGGAATCCAATGCCTTAACCTCCACACCACCTGCTGGTCCATGTGCCTTACTCTGAAAATATACTTAGATGGGTAGACAAGTGAAAAAAACCTTCTAATATAAAAAAGAATGCCCTCCATAAAAAAGAAGGGTTGGGAGTTTTGAAACCCTTACCTGGAGGAAGACAGCCCATGCAGAAAAAAAAATAACTTATATCCTCACAAAGGTAAAAGAAGACACTGCATTCAAGAAATAACAACTAGGGCCAGCCAGTGGCAGTGGTTAAGGTGGCTAGATTCTACATGGCCAACTGCACGGTTTTGAGTTCAGGACCTGTCGGCTTAAAAAACACACTGGGTGCATGTACATGTATGTCCCAAATCACGAAAGGAAGGAGAATGGAGAAGATGTGGAGTGGCCACAGCCCATTAAAGGGATGCCTCTCTCTCCCATCTTTCCAGTTGACGGGCCCTCTGACAAAATTTAAAAACAACAACGACACAGTAAGCATGGGATGGCCCACAGCGCAGCACTCGAGTCCTGTACGTAGGGAACGGACTCCAAGTGCCAACGCAGCTCAAGTCTCGGACCTGGCAGCGTGTGCTTGCACGTCCCAAAGCCTGACTGGATGGAGAAACTGAGGAAAAGGGATTATGGCATGACTGCACTGGAGGGTTCTGTCTCTCTCTTTGGGGAGCGCACATGACCTCTACCATTAAAATAATAAAATGAAATAAAGCAACAAAGATACATTGGGTTGTTGGAAAAGTCAAGACACATACTTCACATAAAAACAGAAAAATACATCATGACTTTTCCAACGACCTAACAGTTTGAGAAAGAGCATTTTATTTTCCCTGACTCAAACTACAGAAGGAAGTTGGGTACAACTTTCTTACCTAGTAGAAGCTACATAAAAGAAACAGTAAATCTTAGGAAGCATGTGTTCAACAATTTTGAAATAATTTAGTACTGGCCTACTTTACCTCACAGGAACACTTTGCAAAAGTACCATGTAGTAATTTCCTTTCTTCAGATTTAAATATGATATAATAAATAAATCATGGACCAAACATAAACACGATATAACACACTGTGAGTAACAGCACCCCTGTAAGAACATTTAGAAATCTTGTTTGCTGGAAACACATCAGAATCTGTTTCCCTAGTTTCAACAAGTTGTTTATCTTATTTTTCACTGCAGATAATATTCTAAGAGACTCCCACTCATCCCTTCCAACACTAAGTCTGGCCTCCATCCAAAAATTCAACACTATTTTTACATTTATTTGGAGTCCTCCAGGCTGAAGTCTGAGTGATAATTCCTATATACTTGATTCAAATGTCTTATGTTGCAGAAACAGAGATAACTGTGAATACCAGACACAGATGTCACTCACGGAAAACCTGAGGTAATGCAGGTACACTGTAAACGTATCAACTCTGAGTTCTTACATTCCAGTCTTGTCAGAACAAATCACAAACTCTAAGCTTCCACTCCTATAAAGTAATTAATTCAGTTAAAAATACACTGACTTCAGATCCCGTTTACTGATCATGACTCAGCTCACAGTTCATCACCGTAAAAGATCTTTAACTTATACGTGCTCATAGTGAACGTGAAGTATTTAACCTTTATTCGATTTATTCATATGACAACATAAAACAAAATTTATGTTCCTTTTCTATGGCATAACAATAGTGGCCAGTTCTATAATGGTTAAAAGGTGTAGCCAGAAAAACAGAAAATAACCTGATTATATCATTTAGTCTGCTTAAAAATATGGAGCCAGCAGGTGGCGTGGCTAAGGTGCTGGGCTCCCACATGGCTGACTGAGGTTCCAGTCCTGGACCTGATGGCTTGCTTTCTCACTTTGTCTCTCACTGGTAAGCATATGTGACCTCTAGCAAACTAAATAATAATGATGATGGTACAATTAAATTAAATAAGTAATTCTGTAAAAAATAATTGAGATCTTGGGAACCAGCAGTTAGCGTAATGGCTATGTCGCTGGACTCCCACGTAGTCAACCGCGGTTCGCGTCCCGGACCCGGTGGCTTAAAACTCACGCTGGGCGCGTGTGCGTGCGTGCCCAAGATCCCGAGAGGAGAATGGAGGAGAAGGGATTGCGGCATGACGATCCTCCCTGGGGGGTGATTTCTCGCTTTCTGTCTCTGTGTCTCTCTCTGCCTGTCTGGCAAGCGCACGTGCCCTATAGTGAAAATCTCTCAAAAAAAAAAAAAAAGATCTGTTGGTAAGGATGTGGAAAAATGGGAGCTGCTGCTTAATGCACGTGAGGTTTCCTTCTGGGATGATAAAAACGTTCTAAACTAAAGATGATGATTACACAACACTGTAAATGAACTAAATGGTACTGTAGAGTACACTTTGCAGTTAATTTTCTTATGTAAATTTTACCGCAATAAAAAAACTAACAACAGGGATCATAAAACTAAGAAAAACCTCAGCTGTAAATTATTAGTAATACCTAATCAACAAACAGATTAAAAAAAAAAAAAAGTTAAGTACCAATTGGTACCAAAGTACCAATTCTGTTTCATTTTGTAACACAAACTGCTTTTCTTTGTTTGTTTATTTTCAGTTTTGCTATAGAGTGAAAGAAAGGGAGAGAGAGAGAATGAATCATACCCTCTCACCCCCTGGGGGAATCTCCTCTCAGGATTTTGGGCACACATGTGCACAGGCATCTGGTGTGTTTTTCAAGCCACAGGGTCTAAGACCCTTGACTACTCAGTCAGTCACGTGGGATTCCTGACAGGGTCTAAGACCCTTGACTACTCAGTCAAGTCACGTGGGATTCCAGCCGCCTTAACCTCCACACCACTTGCTGGGCCGCCCCAAATTGCTTTTACAATAGTCACGGTCCACACCGTTCTAATCTCTCTTAGGAACCTTCAAGGGCTCTACTTTGAAAAGTAATGAACCTACATAGCAATATTTCTCAGCGGAACACTGATATTTTGGATGGCTAGTTCAATGCATTTTAGGATGTCTGGCATCAAGGGATGGTGTCCACTCAATGCCAGTCGTGCTTCCTAGCCATTCTGACCATCAAATTTGCCCCAGATATTTCCATATGTTCCTGGATGAGATCCACTGCTCTTGACCAAATCATTTCACATGCTATGTGTTGAAACATGCAAGAATTCCCCTAACATAGATGACACTGTTCATTTCAAAGTTCAAACTTTAGGTATGGAAAGTGAACTTCTTGCTTTGACATATGATATTATAAAGGCTTCATTTTACTGTAAAGTCAATTTCGTTGTTTTGAACATAAAAAATAACTTTAACCAGAATGAACCTTTATCAACAGGTAATTTGTGCCTACTATATATTATGGAAATTGAACTTTCAACTTTAGTGACATTATTCCATCCAGACTTTGCTTTTTTTGCTTCTATCTTTTTTTTTTTTTTAATATTATCAAGTTCCAGAAGTGTAGGAAAGTTTTGAACAAATCTGAACATTTTGCTTTTTTTTCCCCTTAAGGAAAAAAATACTACAGATAGAACTGAAGGGCTTTATTACAAATACTGAATATATCCATAAACAATTTATTGCAGTTTTGTTTATAAGCATGGAGTTATGTTGCATATATTGTTCTACTTTTCAAAAAATATTTACTTAATAGGCATTAGAAGTTTATCTATTCTGACTCATTCTGGTTTACCCATTTTAACTCTAACATAGTATTATGGTTTGCATGCTGTTTCCCCAACCCCCATTCATATGCTGAAGTCCTAACCCCCAGTAGTTGAGAATGTGACCTTATTTGGAGACAAGTGTCTTTATGGAGGTAATCACATTAAAATGCAGAGCATCGGCTTAATCCAAACTGGTGTCTTTACAAAACAGGGAAATTTGGACACAAAGACCCACATGGGGAAGATGGCATGAGCAGACACAGGTGGAAGATGAGTATCTACAAGACAAGAAGAGATGCGAACAGATCCCTCCCAGATAACACTCAGAGGAATCGACCCTGCACGCATCTTGAGCTTGGTCAGACTTCTGCCACTAGAATTATAAAAAAATAAATGACTGTTGCATAAACCACTCAGTCTATGGTGGTTTAAGACAACCCTGAAAAACACACACATCTAGTACTACACTGTCACTTTCTGTTTTTGACTGATGGACTCACAGTGTTTCTAATTCTAAACCATCACATGCAATACTGATACAAGGAAACATTTGATACAAGGATCTTATTATACACATCGCAGGACCGCAAGACCGTTACTAAGAGGGGAGGTGCACAGACATATTTACACCAGAGTACTTTAATCTTCAATTTATTATTGCCAAATATTACTACAAGGAGGTAGTATTAGTCAATTTATTCTCCATCAGCTGTGTATGAGAGTAAGTTTTCCCCATCTTTAAATATCTGGCAATGGCAGACTTCCGCCTATCTGGTGGGTATGAAATCTTGGGCTTACCATACATTGCTCCATTAGTCAGGCTGACTGACCATCTTTACATGTTTTTGACAACTAAGCTCTACTTTATGAATTGCCTACTCATATCCTTTACCCTTTTGTCTCCTTGGCTGATTGCATTAATTATTTTATTTACTTACAAGAATCCTTGTTACACTTTAGATACTAATTTTTTGCCAATTATTTGTGTTATAAATTTCTTCTCCCCACCTGCAGCTTGTTTTTCTTTTTTATGGTGGTACTGCACAAAGAGGTTTTATTTTAACATACTCAATCCATTCCTATTTTATATCACGAGGAGGGCTTTGGTTTTCGTTTTAAAAGTTTTTCTTTATTGGGGCCAGCAGGTGGTGTGGTGGTAAAGGTGCTGGCCTCCCACATGGCCAATCATGGCTCAAATATTGCACCAGGTGGCTTGAAACTCACACTGGACATGTGTACATGCTTGCCCAAAATCCCAAGAGGAGAATGGCATAGAGAAGGGACTGTGGGGTGGCCATCCACCCTGGGGAGTGACTTCTCACTTTCCCTCTCTCTGTCTCTGTGGTGGGTGCATGTGCCCTATGGCAACAACCTAAAAAATAATTTTCTTTTATATGAGGTCACAATGAAATTTCTTTTTTTCTGAAAGTTTGTTTTGCACACATGGAATTTAAGAATTCTATATGTAATATGTAATTTTTTTTCAGACAGAAAACTTAAAGGCCCTACTGCTTCACCCTCTCCCTTGCATCTTGTTAACCTGTTTCCCATGTCTAATATACTTTGCCTGGTACACATTAGGCCATTATAAATGTGGTATCAAGACATGGCAGAATAGAGGGAAAAAAACACAAAGAGAGGTCAAGTAGGAATGGGAATGTGGAGAAAAAGTCTTTTAATTATGGTGTCTGGTGCAAGCTAAGTACCAGAACCACACAGGTCAAAGGGTATGAAAAATGATTCAGGGGGGTGGACTAAATCAGGAAGATGAGTGTTCCAGAATTCTGGAATGCTGAAGGCAAGCATATCACTCACATACAACTGGGCAGTGACTGCTTTCTCGCTTCCAGGATGAGAATGCAGCTTTCCTGATACATTGGTTCAAAATCTAGGAAACTATGAAATGCTATAAATACAATTTTTTTATTATTTTAATCTTCATGGAATGTTCCAGAAGCTAAGGCATAAACGGGCAAGGATGTATGTAGAACTTGACACAGCAAACCTAGGTAAACTTTTCCTCTAGGGAAGCTGGCTATTGATACCACAGGGAAACCTAGAGAGATGGGAAACTGTTTAAAGTTATACTGTCCTTGCTCCTATTCAGAATAACCACCTACTTTCTATATTCTTACCGAAATAACCCAGATTACAAGGATCCCTAACCTAAAGTTCTAACTGAGGAAAGAATGGACGAACAATAGAAAGACGCTTAACAAAAAAAAAGAAAGACGTAGAATGACTTTTGCTTCAGTGGTCTGACAGAAAAATTGCTCCCTAAAACAATTTTAAGACATCTAGCTCAGGGCTGGTCCTGAAGAAATTTGACTAGAGACAGGAGTGAGAAATTATCCCCCAATGGCCACTGCAATACATTCTCTTAAATTCTGCTCGTGGGAATTTGGGCATCCACGCACACATGCCCAGAATGAGTTTCAGGCCACCAGGTCGGGGACTTGAACCAGGTTCAGCCATGTGAGAGTCCAGCAACATAACTATTACACCATCTGCTGGTCCCTATAATATACTTCTTAAAGTTAAAAAGAAACCTTCAAAAAAGTTTATCTAACAAGAAACACTCCGTACAAGGAAAAAAACATGGTCTTGAAGGGAAGAATTTTGATTCTGTAGCTACTAGCTACAATGAATTGTTTCCCCCAAGTTATACTATTATTTCCTTCAGATTTTTTTTTGTAAGGATGAAATAAGATGATTTATATAAAAGTGATATTATAATAATAAGCATGTAATAGTTTTGTTTTGTTTTGTTTTTTGAGAGAGATTTTGCTATGGGGCACGTCTACTTGCCAGAGAAACAGAGAGAGAGACAAAAAGCAAGCAAGAAATCACCCACCGGGGGATGGCCATGCTACAATCCCTTCTCCTGGATTCTCCTCCCAGGATTTTGAGCACACACACACACACACACACACACACATACACACACACACCTGGTTTAAGCTGCAAGCCACCAGGTCCGGGACTCCAACTACAATTGGTCATATGGGAGCCAAGCGACATTACCATCATGCCATCTGCTGGCCCCACAGAATAGTTCTCAATAAATGCTATGTGAGGGCCCAGCAAGAGGTACAGTGGTTAGGGAGCTGAACTCCCACATGACTGATCAAGGTTCGAGTCCCAGACCTGGTGGCTTGCTTTCTCACTTTCCCTTTTTCTCTGTCTCTCTCTGGTCAAATAAATAAATAAATAACAATAACAAATAAGTAATTCTTTAAAATAAATAATAAACGCTATGTGAAATTAAATCTAATCTTTTTTATTTACAGAGTTTTAAAAAAGAAGATCAAAAAAGTTAAATGAGGGGCCAGCAGATGGCATAATGGTTATATTGCTGGACTTCCACGTAGGCAACTGTGGCTTGAATCTCAGACTCAATGGCTTAAAACTCACATCAGGCAAGTACGCATGCATGCCCAAAATCTCAAGAGGAGACTGGAGAAGGGATTGTGGCATGGCCATCCCCCCTGGGGAGGTGATTCTTCGCTTTCTGTCTCTCTCTCTCTCTGGCAAACACACGTGCCCTATAGCTCGCTAAAGGTAAAAAAAAAAAAAAAAAGAATCAAGTTAAATGATGTACAAAGCCCCACATTAACTTTCTTTAAAAAAAGAATTAATTTTATTTATTAGTATTATTTTTTAATTTGATGAGGGAGAGAAAGGCAGAGAAAGTGAGAAAGCAAGCCACAGGTCCAGGACTTGAACCATAGTCAGTCATGTGGGAGTCCCTCACCTTAACCATGACGCCACATGCCAGCTCCCCCATATTAATTTATATTTGGTCCAATTATCCAGTAAAAATGCTACTCTAATATGTAGGTACTTCAAAAATTTTATAGAAAAAGAGAATTTAAAGTATGAGTTTATTGCTATGCCAAAATTTCTTGAAATCCATGTGGTTTCTTTATACTGTATTATCTTCATGAACTTTTTCAAGACTCCCTATCCTACGATATTATGTCTGATAACTATGTCTCTATATCCCTCTGAAATTTTAATTGAGAAAGACACTTTTTGCCCTAGCCTCATCGTTTTGAACCTTCTTCTCCATAAAAACATTGTGTACTGCCCTCAGTGAGCAGGATGAAGGGTCCAACTAGCTCCTGATTGGAATGCTACACACTCTGTGCTGAGCTTTGATGCCCTCTAGTGCTGATCCTGCAGAGGCAGTCAGGGTTCCAAATACAGGCAAGTTTGTGAGATCTACAGAACAAGTGAAACTCCCCATAACAGCAGTGAAATGAACATGAGGCAGGTGTAGGAACAGAATCCCATATGTAGAGACGGTTCTGTTTTCTTTGGGAGATGAGATTTTGAAACTTAGCTTTCTTAATTTCTGCCTTTCAAAAGCTTTTTATATTTTTTTTACTAATTAACTTTTTGTAATAAAACTTTTAAAAACAAACTAAAACAGGGGACAGTATAACATCACTTGAGAGCAGAGTAGGGACAATAACTCTGTCCCTACAACATGGCTTCGGAATAATAGTTATATAGCCATGCAGCTTAGTATCTTCTTGCATGACATTATGGGAAAGCTTGGTCAGAGATATGGTAGATTTTTTAACCTGAAAAAAATACAAGGGGATAAAGATAAGTAACTTCATCTTCTTTGAATATATTTTAAGTGTCACCAAAGGGTGATGTGTTCTATGTACGTATAAATCTTTTTAAACTGAAAGGTATTAAGCCAACCCACAGGATTCATTATTAGAAATTTAACAGATTGTAAAAGAAGGAAACCGAAAAATTGAAATGGCTATATGGGACTGAAGATAAAATGAGGTATTTCTCTAAGATGAAAGACTCAGACTCAGATGACGTGCAGGTTAGAGACTATGCTTATGTTTTGTATAAACTAATACAAACTGTTTTTGTAACTGCAGTTGAGGGCCGGCTCTATGCCACAGTGGTAATGAGCTGCTCAAAAGTTGTATCCCACATGGGTCTCGGGTTCAAATCTCTGGCTTGGTCGGCCCAAAACATGCTGGATATGCACGTGAGTGACCAGGATCCAGCAGCCTAGAGGTCTGGAGGAAGGGCTTTCTCCCTCTTTCTTCCCCTCTCCCTGTTCCCTAGCACACACAACATCCATTTTATCATGAATAAAAAAGTATTACTAAAACACACACACACACACACACACAACTGTTCTTGGGAGACCTGAGAGTTGACAACTTTGCACCCGGGAAAGCTGCACTGGGTGACTCTCCAGTGGTCCCCATGCCACAAAATGAATATACTGAATTATATCATTACATTTGGATTACCATGAGAAGGAAAGTCTAGAGATTTATGAATGCTCAAAGAAGACAAAAAAGATGATTGGTCTGAAGGCTAAGCTTTATCATAAACCTGCTATGCTGAAAAATAAAAATGAAAAAAATTATGAAGATGCATGAAAAGAGGAACACCAAACAAAAGAGTGATGAAAAGACTCCACGAGGAGCAGTACCTGCCTATCTGTTGGACAGAGGATGACAATCCTGAGCTAAAGTACTTTAAAGTATTGTCCAATATTATTAAACAAAAACAAAGAGAGAAAGCAGGAAAATGGGAAGTCCTTCTATCCAAAGTTTGAGTCCAGGAAGAAACAGAAATATTAAAAGTTATTTGAACAGAAAAGAGAAAAAAGAAGGCATGGAAGAGGATGGTTACAAAAGTCTGCTTTGTTGGAGATGGCTTTACTAGAAAACCACCTAAATACGAAAGATTCATTAGGCCAGCGAGCTTACATTTCAAGAAGACCCACGTAACACATCCTGAACTGAAAGCCACCTTTCGCCTGCTGATACGCGGTGTAAAGAAGAATCCCTCACCCCCACTACATACATCTTTGGGTGTTATCACCAAAGATACTGTCACTGAGGTGAACGTGAGCAAGTTGGGCCTTGTGACATAAGGAGACAAGGTTATTTAGGGGAAATGTGCCCAAGTTACCAACAATCCTGAAAACGATCAATGTATAAATGCTGTCTTACTGGTTTGAAAGCAGTTTCATACAGGTAAATCCTTATCATTTTTGAAGGTGATACACTATTCTGGAAAACCACCATGACTGTGATGTTTCTGATTATCAGTCTTACATGCCTGCAGTCATTAAAAATTAATTATTTAATTGCACAAAAACATTAAAGTGGCCTGGTTTTATTTAAAAACAAAAAAAGCTGTACCTGAAATGGTCCTTAGGTATACTGATGAGACACAAATCACTACTTTTAGAGCTTACTAGGGTAGTAAAGCATTAAGTATTACAACAGAAACAGTATACAAGTTTCATAAATTACCTAGTAGTGACATCATTCATTAAAAAGTTAAAAGAGGGACCAGAGATGGTGTAGTGGTATTTTGCTGGGAGTTGACCCCAGTTTGAGTTGAAAATCATACCAGGCACTGGGGCCGACAGGTGGCCTGGTGGTTAAGAATGTGAACTCCCACATGGCCAACAGCAGTTTGAGTTCTGGACCTGGAGGCTTGCTTTTCACTTTTTTTTCTCTCTCCATCCCTCTCTGGTCAAATTAAATAAATAAATAAAGTTAAATAAAATAATTCCTTTTTTTTTTTTTTTTTTGAGAGGTTTTTGCTGTAGGGTGTGTGCGCTCACCAGAAAGACAGACAGAGAGATGGAAAGCGAGAAATCACCCCCCAGGGGGGATGGCCATGCCACAATCCCTTCTCCTCCATTCTCCTCTCAGGAATCTTGGGCACATATGCACACGCGCCAGGCATGAGTTTAAGTCACTGGGTCTGGGACTCAAACAATGGTAGATTACATGGGAGTCCAACAACATAGCCATTGCACCAACTGCTGGTCCCTAAAATAATTCTTAAAAAAGAATGAAAATCATGTTGGATGCATGTGTATGTGTGCCCAAGATTCCAGAAAGAGAATGGAGAAGGGATTGCAGTGTGGCCATCCTCCCTGGAATGATTTCTCACTTTCCCTCTATCTCTACGTCTCTCTCTCTCTCTCTCGTAAGTGCATGTGCCCTAAGGCAAAAATCTCTTTAAAAAAAGTTAAAAGAGATAAAGTTATTTTTAATAGAAAATATGGAATTTTTTGGAGATTTTTTTTTGCTTGGATGTGTGTGTTCACCAGAGAGACAAGAAGCGAGAAATCACCCCCTAAGGGAGTTGGCCATGCCAAAATCCATTCTCCTCTTGGGATTTTGGGCACATACGCAAACATGCCCAGTATGAGTTTCAAGCCACCAGGTATGGGACTTGAACCATGGTCGACTATGTTGGAGTCCAGCAATGTAATAACCATCATGCTATCTCCTGGCCCTAAACAAAATATCACCAATTCAATACACAATCAATATAAAAATTTGTATTTTAGATCCCTTTTTTATACCAGTCTTTGTTTTATTTATTTATTTTTATTTTACTATGGGACATGTATATTTGCTAGAGAGAGAGAGAAGGTAAGAAGGCACCACCCCATCCCCTGAAGGTGGGGGATGACCACACCACAATCCCTTCTCCTCCACTCTTCTGTTGGGATTCTGGGCATGCACAGACATGCAACCTGCATGTTTTTTAAGCCACCAAATCTGGGACTTAAACTGCTAAATTGGCCAATTGGGATCTACCCACCTTAATCACCATATCACCTGGCTGACTCCATACCAAGTCTTTAAAATTCAGTGTGTATTTTATACTTACAACATACTTCAATTTAATTTAGCCTCATTTCAAGTGTTCAAAGTACTGGACAGTTTTAGGCATATGGCACAATGCGTACTGTAGTCATATGACAAAATTTAATAACTGATACAGAAGTAAGCATGCAGAGACAAAAGAGGTCATCTATTTATTATCCCTAACAAGTATATAAAACTGCCAATATCTTGGGTATTCTGCCATCAGTCATGATATGTGCAGAGTAATTCCTTTCTAGATTTGACTAGGACAGGACAGTGAGCAGAATTCCAGTATCTGTCCCCCTACCAAAATCTCTTAAGCTAATATTGTCATCCTTCACTTAAAACCAAGACTAACAGACACAGATAATAAAGCATTTCTCTGCTGTAGTCCATAAGAGATTAGGACATAACAGGCAGAAGACAGCTGTCAAGTATAAAGGAGTTCATGAACATTAGAAGCCAGTTATCTGACCACATGGACACAGGAAACTGCAAGCATACTGCAGATACTGGCAAATGACTAGTATTCTAGAAGTGCATTTGTGTTCCTCCCATTTACATAGGTAACCCATCAAAAACGTAGCTGATGTTGAGGTAAATTTAGAAATAGGTTTAAGAGAATTACACAGGGTCTTATCTTGTTTATAATGGGATTTGGGGCAGCACTCTATGACACTGAGGCTAAATGGCGAGGTCCAGGCTAGTGTCCCAAGGTCTCTATGCACGCTTGGGTATGTGGGTATTCGTGAATCATGACATGAAGACCCTGATGAGGGTACACCCCTGGAAGAAATACAGAAACGTAAAAATAAAGATATTACTTTCTCCCATCTTTATAACACTAGAGGATTACTCATGGACTTTAGCATGCTAACATGCACTGTGTCCTGTTTAGGGTGGGTTAGAGAGCTAGTCTATGCAGCATTTCCCAAACTAATTTAACAAAGAAACTATTTTCACAGATGATCTTGATGCAGTAATATCCCAAGTTAGGAAATGATGATTTAGAACCATTGGGAAAATCAAGACTAAAATAGAAGGGGCTTTAAGAAGAAGACTAAAACTTTGGGGGTCTAGTTCTGAATGATATTCTAATATAAACCCTGAACTAAATTGCCCAGTATACCTTTAAGATCTGATCAAGAACAAAAGGCAAAGACCTGTCTACAGAGCTACAATATTCGTCCCGTACCTACATGCAAGTAATAATAGCTAAAAAACATAAGATAAATTTAATTAAAATCCTACCCAAAATACTATTAATATAGTTTTATGCTTCTAAATACCAAGAAAAAAAGAACTTTATGAAAACAAATGAGAAGGGTCAAAACTCATCTGACTGGAAAGATGCAACAGCTGTGCTTAAGAACACTGAGAACTTTACAACTTTTAAAAGTAAACAGACAACCAGAAAAGGTAGTGTACATAGAAACATTTCAAACAACTACACTGTCTAGCATCAAAAGGGATCTGAAATACCTATGCCAGTGCCGATTAATAAAGACAGAGTCACTTCCCCTACAAAGATTCTACTGTTTGGGAAGAGTGTCTCAACAATACAAGAAAAAAGCACAGAGTCTAAAAAATAATCTGATGTCTTCAAATCCTTCGTCTAGATAAAATGCTCTTTCTATAGGACGAAAGACAGAGAAGATATAATGATGCTGTGAGTAATACTTCACAAGTCTGCAGGACAGATGGTTATAATCAACTGTCAATAGGAGGAGGGGTTCAATTAACTATCAAAAGGCTGTCTTAATCTGCCTGTCCTAGAGAATAAATCTGCACAAGTTTTGGCCAATTTATTATTTTTTACTACATTTCCTTTTTATGAAATGCCTCATTATCATTTATGCCTAAATTTCTATTTGATTGTTTCGTTCTCTTGATAATATGTAGAATGTCGTTATATATTTCAAATATAAGGATACTTCAAAAAGTCTGTGGACAAGGGAACCAGCAGTTAGCGTAATGGCTATGTCGCTGGACTCCCACGTAGTCGACCGCGGTTCGCGTCTCGGACCCGGTGGCTTAAATCTCACGCTGGGCACGTGTGCGTGCATGCCCAAGATCCCGAGAGGAGAATGGAGGAGAAGGGATTGCGGCGTGACCATCCCCCCTGGGGGGTCATTTCTCGCTTTCTGTCTCTATGTCTCTGTCTGTCTGGCGAGCGCACGCGCCCTATAGCGAAAACCTCTCCAAAAAAAAAGTCTGTGGACAAATGGAATGAATGAGCTTAACTGCTACACTGCAGTAAATAGGGAACTAGACCCTACGTGGCTGACAGTGGTTTGAATCCAGGTACTGGCAGCTTAAAAAACACGTTGAGGACATGTGTGCATGCTCTAAATCCTGACAGGATAGACAATGGAGAAAAAAGCATTGTAGCATGACCATGCCTTTCTGGGGGCCACTTTCTCTCTGGTGAGTGCACACACCTCTAGCAATAAAATAATTAAAAATAAATGGAATAAAAATACAAGTTAATTTTATTGCAAACAAAACAAAACAAAACACTGAAATCCAGGGTCAGCAGATGGCGTGTTGGTTAAGGCACTGGGTTTTCACATGCCTGGCCATGGTTTGAATCCAGGATCCAACAGCTTGAAAATTACACTGGGTGTGAGTGCATGTGCTCTCAATTTCCCAAGAGGAGAACGGAGGAGAAGAGATTGTAGCATGGCCATCCCTCCTGGGGGATGATTTCTCACTTTCCCTCTCTATGTCTCTCTCCAGTGAGTGCATGTGCTCTATGGCAAAAACTGGAAAAAAAAAAAAAAAAAACTAAAACAAAAACGAAACCCTGAAATCCACACATAGTTTTTTCCATAATATACTTTTCTCATAAACTTTCTGAAGACTCCTACTAATCTTCTTTCAGTTGTATTGTAACTATCTTCTCCTAACTTGTGATTTACCCCTTTCACTCTCATTATGCTGACATGTTTGATAAATAAAACCTTAAAATCAAATGTATATGTCCAGATGTTTTCACTAGAGAATGCTACCAAATGTTTAAAACTAACACCAATTCTACACATTATTTCTTAGAAGACAGGACAGAAAATTTTCCAATTAATTTTATGAAGCTAGTATTAGCAGAGTGACAGAATCACTCATCAATGGCATAGACAGAACTTGTAAATAAACCCACTCAGATACACTCAGGAGATTTTGGACAAAGCGTAAAAGTAATTAAATAGAGTAAAGGGCTTTCTCAACAAATACCGCTGAAGCAACTGGACATTCGTAAGATAAAAAAATAGCACTTTACACCCATTAGAATAGCTACTATTTATTTATTTATTTTTCAGATTGTAAACTGGTTTACTGGTTTGTCACACAATTCTAATAGCCCTCTGATTTGGGCCTTAGCTTTTGGCCTTAATTTCAGTCCTAGGCTGAAAGGCTGATTCAGATACAGGTAAGAAATTTTCTGGTTCAAATCATCATTGGGTTGAAATGATCCATTATCCTTTTGGGAGGCAGTATCAGCAGAGAAGCTACAAATACAAGGCAAAACTGTGCTTTAGTGCTGGTTTTACCTTGACCGCACGCACAATGCGCAGCCAAGAGAAGTGTAGGAGTTGAAAAAAGGTAGACCAAATAACTCCAGAAGGCCTGAAGCAGCTCCTGGTGAAAGCTGCAAAAAAGTGACAAGACTTTGTTTCTTCCACTTTGAGATTGGTCGATTCAGAGTTCAAGGCCCATAGCCTTAAGAGGAGACACTCTGCTTCCGTTGCATCAGATTATCCTTCAGTTCTAGGCTTTGGACAGAATATGCCTGGATCAGGCTCCAGGACAGGGAAGCAGTTAAAGTTTGAAGCCAGAATGAATGGCTACGATGCCTGACGTGAGGTTTTCATAAGTCACCTTCTGAAAGCCTACATCTTCTATCATCTCCTTGAATTCTTCCTGAGATGGGAACCGTTGGATACTCTCTACAAGGTATTGATATGATTTCCAGTCTCCTGCAATGACCTCTCCCAGGACAGGAATGACCTGGAAGCTATATAGATCATAAAGCCTGGACATGAGGGGATTGTTCACTTGACTAAATTCCAGACAGAGAAACCGTCCTCCAGGTTTTAGGACCCGATGGGCTTCCTGGAGAGCCTGATCGATGTGTGTGACATTCCGGATCCCAAAGGCAATGGTGTAAACATCAAACTTGTCATCATCGAAGGGCAGTTCTTCAGCATCTCCTAGTACCCATGCAAGTCCAGCTTTGTATCCTTGAGCAATGGCTTTCTGCTTGCCAACCTTTAGCATCTCCTTGTTAATATCACAGATCATGACATGGGAACCGCCCAAGGAATCCTCTTCATTTTGGTATGTTTTGGCAATTTCTTCCCAGGATAAATTTTGTTGGCCTCTTAACTGCCTCTTCTGCTTTTTCTGATGCTGTGCTTGAACATAATTAAGGAACCAGAAGACATGTCACCTGTGCCTCCAGCAACATCAAGGAGCTTGGTCCCAGGAAATGGGTGCATCTTCAAGAGCAGCAGATCCTTCCAGACACGATGGATTCCAAGACTCATCATATCATTCATCACGTCATACTTCTTGACCACATTTTCAAACACCTGATATACTTTGCTCCCCTTCTCTTCCTCCGAGACAGTCTCAAACCCGAAGTGCGTTTCCGTTGCCCGCTTCTCTTGGGACAAAAGCCGCGCACCCAGAAAGGCCCCGTGCCAGGAACTACAAAAGTAGGGGATGCAGCCACTCCATATTGCCCAAGACCTGCCACGGCCATAGTAACTCCATAACGTGCAGCTCCCATGGGCCACCATGTTTACAGTCGGCTATTATTAATTAAAAAACAAAAAACAAAAACAAAAACAAAACAAAAAAAACAAGTGTTGGTGAAGATATAAAGAAAATAGAATCTTGTGTACAACTGGTGGAAATGTAAAATGGGACAGATGTGTCTATGAGTGAATGGATTATTATTATTATTTTGAGAGCTTTTTGATACAGGACCCTTGCACTCACCAGAGAGAGAAATAGATAAACAGGAAGAGAGAAATCACTGGGGGTATGGGAGGGATGGCAGTGTCTCAATCCCTTCTCCTCCATCCTCCTCTTGGGATTCTGGGCATACATGCTCACATGCCCAGCTTGAATTTCAAGCTGCCAGGTCCAGGATTCAAACCATGATTGACTATGTGGGAACCCAGCAACTTAACCACTATGCCACCTGCTGGCTCCTCTGGATGAGTGGATTTTTAGATACAGTCTATGCTTACAATAAAATGTTATTCTGCTTTTTAGAAAGAAATTCTGATGCATGATACAACAGATGAACCCTGAGGACATTATGCTATAAGGAAATAAGCCAGATACAAAAAGGTAAATGTGTGATCTCACTTACATCGGTGAGGTACACAGAATGGCCAATTGTTTAGAGACACAAAGTAGACATCTGAGTGCAGGGACAGGAGGGGAAATAGGGTGTTACTGTTCAATGAATTCAGTTTGGTTTTGCAAGATGATGTGCTCAGTGTATGGATGGTGCTGATGGCTGTGAAGCAACGTGAGTGTAAATCACTAAACAATACTCATAAAAATGCTTAAAATGGTAAGCTTTATATGTGTTTTGACATAATTAAAACAAATTTTAAAATGAACTTTAAGCTAAGTCTCACACCTTTTACAAAAATTAACTCCGATGGATCACAGACTTAAATGTGAAACATATAAACCACAAACTTTTAGGAAATATGAGAAAATCTTCTAGATCTAGGGAAAGGTAGAGCTCTTAGACTTGATATCAAAAGCATTATCCATAAAAGGAAAAATTGACAAAATGATTTTTTGCTTTGCAAAAGATTCTATGAAGAGGATTTAAAAAAAGAAAAGAAAAGGAAAGGAAAGAAAAAAAGCTAGGACTTTCAATTTCTGGTCCAGCAAGCACTGTAAGAAGCTAGAAAAATCACCATTAAGTACAAGAAAAAAGGTGAAGAAACTGAAAAATCAACAACTCTCAAATCCATCAGAGTGGTGAGGTCTCTAGGCAAATCACATTCCTCCAAATTAAAGAGACCAAAAGGCGAATGCAGAGAACTGCAGCTTGCTGGAGCAGGCGTTCAATGTACAAACTCCATGGGGGAACTACATCTCATGAATTGTTGAAGGCTCAGCATGAGGAAGTCTAAGAGGGACCACTCTAGGGGAACCTAGTAATTAGAGGTCTCCACACATTTTTTCAGTTACATCTCCAAAAGATCTAGACCAGGTTTTTACAATGAATACTAAAGAAAGATTCCTCCATGCTTCAGGCAGGGGAAGGGGAAAAAGAACCATTTTGAAATATGCTGAAGCATTCTGATCTTCTTATCAAGGTCTACCCCAGGAGAGACCCATTAACCAGAGCCTAGCCCGCTGAAATTTTAGCACAATCTACACAATCTGGGAAAAAGGGAGAAACAAAATCCATCTCCAGCCCACGCTAGCCACCCTGTCCTAATGAAGGGGTAGGGAACTAAGAAGCGGTTTATAGTTCAGAGGTAAAGACTCACTAAAAGGTTGAGACCTAGTTACAGGATTACACAATGCTTCCTCTCCCCTAAAACCTTACTATCACATTACAGCAGTCCCTTTTACCTACATGCCCAGTTAAACAAACAGACAGACAGACAGACAGTAAAAGAGAAAATCCAGTTTTAAGAGCACAGCAAACATGCGAGCTAGACTCAGACATGGCAAGGATATTGAAATGATCAGATCAGAAATCTGAAACTACAATTACGAAGTGAAGGCTCTAATGGATAAAGAAAACAGCCTGCGAGAATAGACAGGCAGTGTAAGCAAAGGGATGAAAATGATGAGAACTAAAAGTCTAGCAATTAAAGACACTGTAGCAGAAATGAAGCTTAGTGGGCTCTGATGGGCTTAGTGGTTTACTGGACACAGCTGAGGGAAGAATCAGAGCCTGAGGACATTTCAATACATAACAGCAAACACTGAAAAGTAGAATACAGACTGAAACAAAACACAACATCCAAGAACTGTGGGACAACTATTAATACAAAAGAGGTGCTATGATTCGAATGTGTTCCCTCCAATTCACGTGTTACAATTTGGTGGTGACTGTGGCAGTTTCAGGAGTCAGAAACTTAATCTGACTATGGCATTAAGAGGTGGGGGTCTTCGGGAAGTGATTAGGATCAGATAAGGCCATCAGGATGGGACTCTTACGACTGGTAGACTAGTAAGACGGAGAGAAGAGCTGACACACACTCTTGCCCTCTTGCCATTGATAGCCAGCACCATCTTGGAATGTGCAAGGGCTCTCTGCCACTGACCCTGCCAGCAAGAACACCCTTACCAGATGTACCCCCTCAACCTTGGACCTCCAGAACCATGAGCTGAATAAACCTTTATTTTTAAAAAATTCCCCGACTGGGGCCACCAGGTGACATAGTGGTTAGGAGTGCCGAACTCCCACGAGGCAGACTGCACTTCGAGTCCGGACCTGGAGGTTTACTTTCTCTCTCTGGAGGCTTGCTTTCTCTCTCTCTCTGTCTGTCCCTCTCTGGTCAAAAAGAAAGAAAGAAAGAGAGAGAGAGAGAGGGAGGGAGGGAGGAGGGAGGGAGAGAGAGAGAGAAAGGAAGGAAAGAAAGTTAAATAAAATAATTTTTTTTTAAAGTTGACAGTCTTGGAAACAGCAGATGATGTAATGGTTATGTTGTTGGACTCCCTGAAGTAGACCACAGTTCAAGTTCTGGACCCAGTGACTTAAAACAGGCCGGGTGCGTGTGCGTGCATGCCCCAACTCCTGAGAGGAGAATGGAGGAGGACTGCAACATGGCCATCACCCTGGGCAGTGATTTCTCACTTTCTATCTCTCTATCTCTGTCTCTCAGGTGAGCGCATGTGCCCTATAGCAAAAAAAATCTCTCTTTAAAAAAAAACTGCCCAGTCTGGTATTTGGAAACAGCAATGGAAAGGCAGACTAAAACAAGGTAGTGTAATGGTTATGTTGCTGGACTCCCACATGTTGACTGTGGTTTGAGTCCTAAACCTGGCAGCTTAAAACTCACACTGGGCCCATGTGCATGCATGCCCATAATCACGAGAGATGGAGAAGGGACTGTGGTGTAGCCGTGCCACCTGGATGGTGATTCCTTGCTTTCTGTCTCTCTGTCAAGCGCACACACCCTACAGCAAAAATCTCTCTAAAAAACTAAACAATATGTAATATATGTGCAGTAAAAATTCCAGACGGATCAATAAACAGAGACATTTTTTAAATAATGACAAAAATTTCCCCAAATTAATGCCAGAAACCAAATTACAGATGCATGGTGTATCAGAGAACACCCATCTGGATAAATGCAGAGGGGCGAAGAGACAAAGAAAAAAAAAAAAAACTATACTGAGGCATGTCATTCTCAAACTACAGAAAACCAAAAAATAATACTGAAAGAAGCCAAATGGAAAATATATATACCGGGACCAGCAGTTGGCGTAATGGCTATGTCGCTGGACTCCCATGTAGTTGACAGCGGTTCGTGTCCCAGACCTGGTGGCTTAAAAGTCACGCTGGGTGCATGTGCGTGTGTGCCCAAGATCCTGAGAGGAGAATGAAGGAGAAGGGATTGCGGCTTGGCCAATCCCCGGGGGGTGATTTCTTGCTTTCTGTCTCTGTCTGGCAAGCGCATGTGCCCTTTGGCAAAAATCTCAACTACTCTTCAGAAATAAAAAAAGCAAGGAGAGAGTAGAGTATTTAAAAGTTTTAGAGAAAAAAAAAAACCAACTCAAAGTACTAAAACCTGCAAAATCATTCTTCGAAAGTAAAGACGAAATACTCCTTCCTTTAGCCCTCCAACTCATGTATATTAGGCCCTCACATGCATGCCCAGCATGTTTCAGGCCAACCAGGTCAGGGATTCAAACTGCAATCGCCATGTGGCTTCCAATAATGAAGTGCTGCATGCTATTGACTGCACCACCATGAATGGGTCTAATTGGAAAATTATATAGCAAATTCTAGGGCAAAAAGGAAAACATAAATAAATAAATACTTAAAAATTTTAAAAGAGGGGGGAGAAGCTGGTATGTGGTCTGGTAGGTAAGGGAGCTGGATAGCACACAGCAGACTGCATGACTAGAAAGGTGTGGTGGGGCCAGCAGGTGGCATACCAGTTAAGGCAATGCACTCTCACATGGTCAATCGTGGTTCGAGTCCTGGACCTGACTGCTTGAAACTCATGCTAAGTGCATGTGCATGCATACCCCAAATACTTAGAGGAGAGTGGAGGAGGAGGACTGCAGCATGGCCATCCCCCCAGGGGATGATTTCTTGCTTTCTGTCCTTCTGTCTCTGTCTTCCCAGTGAGTGTACATGCCCTATAGCAAAATAAAAATATCTCAAAAGAAAGGAAAAGAAAAAAAACATGGCACATGTGCATGCAATGCCAAAATCCCGAAAAGGGGGCTCTCTAGGTGGCATGGTGGTTAAGGGGCTAGACTCCCCCATGGCCAACAACAGTTCGAGTCCCAGACTTGACAGCTTGCTTTTTCATTTTCCCTCTCTGTCTTTGGTGAATGCATATGCCCTATAGCAAATTTTAAAAATAATAATGATAAATAAAATTAAATAAATAATTCTTTTTTAAAAAATCCCCAAAAGGAAGGAGAAAGAGAGAAGGGATTGCTGTGTGACCATGCTGCATGGGAGAGGTGGGGTACTTTCTTGAGTTGTCTCTCTCTCTCTCTGTTTCTCTAGTGAGCACACACATGCTCTGGCAAATTTTTTAAAAAGTATAAATAATGTGCTAATCAAGGATATAATATGAAATCACACAATGCTCAATTAAAACCATCAAATTAAATTAAAAGTAGTGGGGGGAAAACAGGAAAAAGAACAAGGGCAACAAACAGAAAATAATAACAAATACGGTAAATGTGAATCCAGTAACAACCATAATCACTTTAAATACTAGTGGTCTAAATGTACCAATTAAAATACAGAGATTGTCAACATGAATCAAGAAACAAGACCCAATTATGTTGTCTAAAGTAAAGCCACGTTAAATATAAAGATACCTCTGGATTACACAGAGGCCCAGGTGTGTTAATACGGGCAAGTGGGGTGCCGCTGCGCAATGTTGGAGCTGTATGGAAAGGCCCCAGGCTGGATGCCAGGTCAACCAAACATGCCAAGTGCTTGGTTGCACACAGAGGTGCACACAAGGACACCTCTGAAGTTGGCTGGCTAGAAGGCTCGGAGAAGGACTGAGGCATGGTGAGCCCTTGTCAGGGATTTCTCTCTCTGTTCCCCCCTTCATCTCTTTGTATTAAAGAAATAATTTTTTTTTTAAGTACATGAATGAAGAAAAATCAGGATAAAATCAATGAAAAGCTAATAACAAAAACAAAAATACAAGCTTCAGGGTGTTTTTTAGGGGGGAGAGTTTTTTTCTATAGGGCGCGTGCGCTCGCCAGACAGACAGAGATAGAAAGCGAGAAATCATCCCCCAGCAGGGATGGCCACACCACAATCCCTTCTCCTCCATTCTCCTCTCGGGATCTTGGGTACGCACGCACACATGCCCGGCGTGAGTTTTAAGCCAATGCGGTCGACTAACGTGGGAGTCCAGCGACATAGCCATTATGCTAACTGCTGGTCCCCCAGTTTTCATACTTATATCTGACAAAAGAGTAATATTTAGAATGTAAACATAAAGAACTCTCAAGCTCTACAGCAAAAAAAGCAAACAATGTGCCTTAGCTTCAGTGGAGAAGCAGCAGCAAATTGCTCTGCAATTCTGGAAGCCATATGGAAGATGAGGGTTTGGTTCTTGAGTTAACCTATATACTCGGCATGCACAAGCTTGTGCTTGTGATCCTGGCTGGCTAAAAAGGCTAAATTCCAGTGTTACACCCTGCCAAGGATGCTTGACTTTCTTTCACGAAAAAAACAAATAAACACAGTAAACAATCCAAACAGAAAACAAGCAAAATATTTGAAGAGAGATCACCAAAGAGTATATAGAGATTGCAAACAGTACATAAAAAGGTATTCAACATCATTAGTCATGAGGGAAATGTAAATGTATTTTTAAAAAGTTTAAAATCAAACTACCTGGAAAAAATATTCTGTTTAAAATTGTGTTGAATCTATAGTCATATCTAATAAATTGAATTTTTTTGAGAGATTTTTGCTATAGGGCACATGTGCTCGCCAGAGAGACAGAAAGGGAAAAAAAAAAATCACCCCCTCAGGAGAATGGCCACGCCTCAATCTCTTTTTCTCTATCCTCCACTTTGGATTTGGGGCACGCATGAGTTTCAAGCTGCCAGTCTGGGACTCAAACCACGGTTGACTACATGGGAGTACAGAGCCTTAAAAACTACGCCACCTGCTGGCCCCAGGAGATAATTTCAATAATGTTTATACAGCCTGAGTTTGAAAATCACTATGGGAGGGGCCAGCAGGTGGCGAGGTGGTTAAGGGCTCTGGATTCCCACATGGTCGACTGCAGTTTGAGTCCCGGATACAGCGACTTCCTTTCTCACTTTCCCTCTCTCTGTCTCTCTCACTCTGTCCCTCTCTGGTCAAATTAAAATAAAGTTAAATAAAATTATTCTTCAAAAAAAAAAAGAAAGAAAATCACAATGAGATATCATTAAATATCTGTAAGAAGGAAATTGTGTGGCTATAAAAGAACACCTTGAAGGATACTTGTGGATCTACAGAGATTAAATCTTTTTCACTAATAAGTATATATTTTTTATATTATGTAGATATCCTTCACCACATAAAGAACAATGACTTCTATTCCTAATTTGCTAAGAATTTTATCATAAAAAGATGGTGAGGGGCCAGCAGGTGGCGTGGTGAAGGTGCTGGACACTCCCACATGGCTGACCACGGTTTAAGTCCCAGGTCTGGCGGCTTGCTTTCTCACTTTCCCTCTCTCTCTGTCTCTCTCTCTCTCTCTGTGTCCCTCTCTGGTCAAATTAAAATAAAATGAATGAATAAATAAAATTTTTTAAAAAGATGGTGAATGCTATTATTTTCTTGCATTAATTCAGGTAATCAAACTTGTCTTCTGTCATTTTTTTTAAATGAACCAACTTTATACTCTTGTAATAAACTCAAGCTGGCTACAATGTTACCTTTTTACTATTTTTTTAGAGAGATTTTTTTTGCTATAGGGCATGTGCACTTGCCAGAGAGACAGATTATCTTTTTCATTATTTTTAGTTTTAATTTGCTAATTTTTGTTTTTGTTTTCTGTGCCTACATTTATCCGTGGGATAATAAACTAAAGACAGCTATTATATTCTGTTTGAGTGCCAAGATCCTATTTGCCTCACAAAAAGTGTAGAAATGTATATCAGTTATCTATTATTGCATAATAAATTACCCAAAAACTTAGTGGTAAACCCACCAACACTTGTTATCTAACAGTTTGTGTGTGTCAGGAACTTGGGAGTGGCTTGGCTGGGAGGTTCTGCCAAAGGGTTTATCAGGAGGTTTCAGCGAGGATGTCAGAGGGGTTGTAATATCCACTTCCAAGATGGGCCGCTCACGGCTGCTGGCAGGAAGGCTCAGCTGCGCCGTTCCTCACCATAGTGGCCTCTCCACAGGCTTCTTACCTTAGAGACAAAGTAGCTACTACTCCCAGAACAATAATCCAGGAGAAAGGAGCTGTAGTGCCTTTCACAATCTAGTCTCTGAAGTCTCATACCATCTCTTCTCCCTTTTTTTTTTCCTGTTAGAATTACATCATTAGGTATAGTTCACAATCAGGAAGAAAATCAGGCTCTATCTTTTAATTAAGTTTATTTTTTGTTTGTTTGTTTTTATTTTTGGAGAGGTTTTTGCTATAGGGCACATGCACTCACCAGAAAGACAGAAAGCTAGAAATCCCCCTCTGAGGGGATGGCCACGCCGCAATCCCTTCTCCTCCATTCTCCTCTCAGGATCTTGGGCACACACGCACATACGCCCGGCGTGAGTTTCAGCCACCACATCCGGGACTCAAACCACAGTTGGCTACATGGGAATCCAGTGACATAGCCATTATGCTAACTGCTGGTCCCCGAATATTAAGTTTTAAAACATTTTTTTTTTTTTTTTTTTGCTTTTGCTATAGAGTGCATGCACTCGCTTAGGGGAGAAAAAAATGTGAAAAATCTTCCCCTGGGGAGATGGCCACACTGCAATCCCTTCTCCATTCTCCTTTTGGGATTTTAGGCATGCATGTGCCCAGCATGATTTTCAAGCTGTTGGGTCCAGGACCTGAACTATGGTTAACCATATGAGACTCCAGCGCCACCTGGTGGCCCTGCAAACATATTTTTAAACTACCACAGAGAACTTCTTTTCTAATTTGAGTCTATATAAATTAGAATGATCTGTTCTTTGAATGTTTGGTTGATTCCATTTATAAAACTATTAAGGACTTCGTATTTTCTCAGCAGGCAGTTTTTAAAAAAATTGATTCCATTTGCTTAATTGTTAAAGGGAAATCAGTTTTCCTATCATAGAAATAATTTGAAGCACTCTTGGAATATATCCATTACATTCAATTTTTAAAAACTACTGGCATAGAGATGCTTACAATATTTTATTTTTATCCCTGCTACATCAACACTCATGTTTTAATTTTTATTCCTAATATCACTTACACCTACTTTTTTTGATCTGTTATTCCTGAGTCTTGAACATTTAATATTGGGCTGTCAGAAAAGTCATGATGTAAATGTATCATGACTTCTGACAACCCAACAGTTTGAAAAGAACCCAAATAAGACTATATTATGCCTATCATATCTAATTTTCTACTTAATTGATTTCTACCCTTTTATTTTCCTTGGGTTAATTCTGTTGTTCATTTTTCATCTGAAATTGAAAGCTTGGCTCATTAATTTTCAACTCCTCACCTTACCCTACCACCCCTAGGACAAGCTGGTAAAGTTACAAATATTCCTATATGTTACCTGTTAACTACATTTACAAGTTCTGATACGGAATCTTTTCATTATTCTCTTACCCTAATCCTCAGTATTTTCTAATTTCATTATGATTTCTTCTTTGGAGGTATTTTTTAAATTGTCAAAAATACAGAAGTATTCTCCAACTTTTTATTAATAAAAATGTTTTTAGGGACCAGCAGAAGGCATAATAGTTACGTCACTGGATTCCCACATATTCGACCATGGTTCGAGTTCCCAGACACGGTGGCTTAAAACTCATGATGGGCACGTGGGGGGTGCATGCCCAAAACCCTGAGAGGAGAATAGAGAAGGGATTACAGCGTGGCCAACCCACTCTGAGGGCAACTTCTTGCTTTCTGTCTTTCTGTCTCTCTGGCAAGCACACGTGCCCTATAGCAAGAATCTCTCTCTCTTAAAACAAAAATGGTTTTAAAAATTTGAACAGTAAAGCCAAAAACTGTATCTACTTCACTCATATTCAACATTATTTGCTCCATTTTATTTCTCTTCCTATCTACATACATAACACAAAGGTCTTCAAAACGCTCATGGAAAATGCTATTGCAAAAAAAGTGGACCTCAAAAAGAATCTTGCACCAAAATAAACTTGTATTTTAATACCATTGTCTCAGAACCTTTTGAAGTGTGTCTGTGTACATATATATATATATATATATATATATACACACACACACATACACATACATATGTGAATACATAGACATACTTACATTTAGACATAATATGACACGTTAGTATCATGTTGTATGTACATAAATATGTCTAAATGTACATATGTGTGTATACATACAGAGTTATATATATATATACACATATACAAACATTATGATGTTAATGTCATAATATGTCTAAATATATATTTGTATATACATGTATATATATGTATATACACACGTATATGTTTTTTTGCTGTACTACTTAGAAGTTGTAGACATTATAATGCCTAATAACTCCTAAGTATGAGACATGAACCCCCTAAAAAAAAGCAGAATCTCTTAAAATCAAAATTCCATTATGTCCCAAATTAAAAAGAACAATAAGTCCATAATATAGCATGCAATCACACTCGCATTTTCCCTAATTATCTCAAGACTATCTTAAAGTGCTATTATTCCCAGAAGCAAATCAAATCCATTCATGCATAAGTGGCTACTACATGTTTTGTCTGAAACAATTATTTTTCCCCTACGATGCTCCCTTTTTGCAAAACCCATGACAGCTGTCTCGAGAATGTAACAAACCTGGATTTGTGTAATTGCTTTCTTTTGATATCATGAGGAATGTGTGGACTATTACTAAACAAATGTTCACATGCTAAGTACACATCATAATACCTGGCCATCTTTTCCACTGAACAGCCAAAGTGAGACAATGTCCACATAACTCAAGCATGACCTAAACTGAGTACACATTAGCTGAACTGCACGGTACATAAGATTTATCTAATTAAAGCTTTAATTTGGCATACTTTTAATGACAAGGATAACTTATTTCATGGCAAGATCAATTCTTTCACTCAACCAAACTCATTTGCCATAGTTTATCTTTCTTTCAGCAGTTCTCCAGTAATTAGCCAGTGTCATCAATGAGAGTCAGCACCAGGCTGATAATGCAAAAGACGGGAAAACACAGTGAACCTGGAGTATGGATACATGGGAAGGGGGAGCAGTGTTGGAAAAAACTGTGAAAATGAGTATTTGGAAAAAACTTCGCATAGATTACAAAATTTACTATACCAATATAAACTAGTACTAACATGTCATGATATGTCTAAATAGGATCTAGTTTGAGGCACAAAGAAGATATTATCAGTTTGAAAAGAGTTGCTTTAAGAGCAACATGAATTCCACTAATCTGAAGCAAGAACAAACAACAAATTTATAGAACAATTGAAGATTTTCTGCCCAGACTTCACCCTCCTGACCCAGAGACCTAGCCAAGGTCAGACCTCCCTTGAAAATATTAAAAGCAGATTAGATGATGTAGAAGATCGAATCTCAGATGTCGAAGACCATCTGTGACCTAGAAAAATTCACCAAAAATACTGAGAAAATAACCTCAAAAAATGAGAATATACGAATAATACTAGATATCATTAAAGCCCAAATATCTGGATAATCAGTATCCCAGAAGGTGAAAAAACTAATAAGGGCATTGATAATCTATTCCATGAAATTCTGGAAGGAAACTTTCCAAACCTAGGGAAGCATTCAAGTATCAAGAAATACAAAGGACCCCACATAGAAACAACCCAAAATCTTCTCCAAGGCACATCATGGCCAGATTGACCAAAACCACAGACAGAGATAAGATACTAAAATCGGCAAGAGAGAAATGTCAGGTTACTTACAAAGGATATCCCATCAGGCTAACATTGAACCTCTTATCGGAAAACACTGCAAGCAAGGAAAGAATGGGAAAATACATTCAAAGTGTTAAATGAGAAACAATTTTAACTAAGAGTACTACATCCAACAAAATTATTCTTCACATGGGAAGAAAAAAGAAAAACATTCTCATATAAACAAAACCTGAAAGAATTTACCAACACCAGACTAGCTCTCCAAGAAGTTCTGAAGGGAGTGCTACTAAAGTCAGACACAGAAAAAAGAGCACAAAAACAACCAAGAGAATGGCCAACTTAACGGTAGGAACAAGTCCAGAAAGATCAATAACAACATTGAATGTTAACTTCCAGAATTTTAACAGAAACACTGCAAATCAACAGAAGAGAGATTAACTACATGAGACTGAACTGGTAAAAAGAATTTTATGACTTCTGACTAAAACGTTACTGATTTTCTTCTATGCTTTGTTTTCCAGATTTAAGAATTTTCCTCTTCGCTTGAACTGCTGGTAAAGTCACCTACTGTTTGAACCAAATCTTAACCTTTTCCCTAGCTTTAAGTCTTAAGCAAATTTCTCTTAATGATTTTTATTTTGATAGTAAAACTAAGATTGTTTTTCTTTAATTTAAAAAATGCATTAAAAATACCTATTTAACGACTGCAGTAAGCAACAAAGCCTCAGTTAGGTGCTACTTTATAGTATGTTCATTCTACTCACTGAGGTTTATGCCTGAAGTCAGACATGTGTTCATAGAGAAATGTATACATCAGCTGCATTTGCTATTGAAAGTATTTAGATTAATCAAGATCTTTAGTGAATCAATAAAATGTGGACAATAACCACAAAAAGGCATGGAAAGCAACTGTAGATACCAGAGACAGTGTGAAAGGAGGATGAGAAATGGCAAGGTAGGGAATCAAGGGGAGAATTTTAAAAAGAAGCAAAATATATTAGAAACAAGAAATGAAAAAAAAATTATTTGTTGATGATAACACATATGGTAAGTGCCTTGATTGAGCCAATATACAATGTATTCTGGATGGAAAAATCTCATTTTATATACTGTAATGATGTATAGTGAATTAAAATCAATCGATCAATCACAACAAATAGATTTTTTTTTTTTTAAGAAGAAAAGTCTGGATGGAACAATAGTGAAATCAGTGACTTTTGCAAAATGTTTATGGAGACAATGACCCAAAGAAATCAGCAGCTTACAAAGGAATAAAAATGTCTACTTCTCTTTTTTTAATGAATTAGTTAACTTTATTTATTTGCTTATTTTAATTTGACCAGAGAGGGACAGAGAGAGAGAAGAAAGAGAGAAAAAGTGAGAAAGCAAGTTGCCAGGTCTGGGACTTGAACTGTGGTTGATCATATGGGAATTCAGTGTCCTTAACCAGCACACCACCTGCAGGCCCCAAAAATGTCTACTTCTAAGGACCAAGGAGTTGTTGGAAGGTGGCTGGTTCACAGTTTGAGACCTCGAGTTTTCCAGGAATGTGTGTGCCTAGGATTTGGGGCTGTCTAAAACTGAGGGGTGGATTACAGACTCAAGATCTTACTGAGGGATGCTGTTATCTCTGACTCTGTCACTTGTGGAATAAATTTAAGGGGGAAAAAATAGGACAAGACAATCAGAGGAAAAAATTAACCTTATCTGTGCCTTAATCGAAGAGATTGATGTTTAACAGCAGAAGTAATAGCCAGCACCACAGACATCTCAATTGGTTCAGTTTACACAGATCTGATTGAAAAAGTAAAGCTGGGCAAACTTTATGCTCAGTGGGTGCCAACACTAATGTGCCCAAATTAGCTACAGACAAGAGCAAAGCTTTCAATGGAACTTAAAAACAAGTGGGATCAAGACCCTTGAAACATTTCTTCTAAAAACTGTAGCAGATGACACATAACAGTACAACCCCGAAGACAAAGCGCAATCAGCAATGTGTTTTATAAACACTGTGGACCAGATGAGGTATAAAGAAATACCACTTAGCAGGGCATATGGTGGCACGTGCCTGCAGCCCCAGCTACTTGGAAGTTTGGGACAGGAGGACTGAGGAACAGGGAGATCTAAGAAAATAAATAAGCACAAAGGAAAGAAGGAAGTTATTTTAACAACAAAAAGAAATACAGGAGTCGGCAGGTGGCATGGTGCTTAAGGTGCTAGACTCCCACATGGGTGACCATGGTTCGAGTTCTGGACCTGGCAGCTTGCTTTCTGACTTTTTCTCCCTCATGGTTCGAGTTAAAAAATAGTAACAAAAAAATGAAGTAATTCTTTAAAAAAAAAAAAAAAGAAAGAAAGAAAGAAAGAAAAGAAATACAATACACTGACAGAAAAGGAACCAGAACTCTAATCTAAGTCTGTCTTATTACAAACCATCATTCCTTCTATATACCAGTATCAGATAACAAAAAGGCCTAATTCACATTTAGAGAACAAACATGTATCATCAAAACAGTCAATTAAAAAAGTGTAAATGAGAGAAGGAACTCAATTCAGATAGAGAAACTAGTGAGCAGGATGACAACATGCAGGCATTAAACCTGCTGAGGTTTAATATGAAAAAATTAAAATGTAATCATTCCTTAGTTGTTAACTGACAAGACTATATACAATTAAATTTTATTTCTCCCTTTAGTTCATTCAGTTCTGGCTTCATATATACTAACAGTCCATTATTAGGTACAAATAAATGTTGTGATGAACTGCTACTTTTATCAACATGAAATATCCTTCTTTGATTTGAATACTATCAGTTTTTCAAAAGCTGGTTTTTTTCTGTGTGAGAGATAGACAGACAGACAAAGATGGGCACCTTCAACCAGATCCTTGTGTCATAATCCACCCCCAGTTTCAGCTGGCCTGGATTATGGGCATGTGTGTGCATGTACATGTTCAGGGAAGTCCTGGGATGCAAAGGCAGGACCTTCACCATGTGGGTCTGTCCTGGAGACTGCCCTGAAGACTACTCTGTCAGGTATTACAAAAGTCATCCCAGTTTTCTAGTGATTAGAAGAGGTTGGGACCAGCAGTTAGCATAATGGCTATGTCGTTGGACTCCCATGTGGTCGACCATGGTTCAAGTCCTGGACCCAGTGGCTCAAACTCACACCAGGCACATGTGTGTGCATGCCCAAGATCCTGAGAGGAAAATGGAGAAGGGATTGTGGCGTGGCCATCCCCCCTGGGGGGTGATTTCTCGCTTTCTGTCTCTGTCTCTTTCTGGTGAGCGCACGCACTCTATAGGAAAAACCTCATCTCCCCCCCCACCCCAAAAAAAAGAAAAAGAAAAGGTTAACATTTGCCTGAGTAATTCTTTTTTTCCTTCCTTTAACAGTGGTCTGTATCTTTGTTATCTAAAGTGTGCACCTTGTGGACAGCATACAGTTGGGTCTTATTTACTTTTTTCTTCAAAGAAAGAAAGGCAGGTGACAGACATATATACCCCACAGGGTTTTCATGGTATAGTCCACTCCCAGGCTCAGCCGGCCACAAAATCACGGACACAAGGGGCAGGACCAGCCTGCTCACTGCGAACTCAGCAGGGAGGGCCTCTCCCATGTGGGTCTAGTTGTATTACAGGTACACCACTACCCGCCTGGCCCTGGGTTCTTACTTTTTTGTTCAGTCTAAAAACTTCTGCCATATGACTATGTTTGTTTATTTTAAAGTAATTATCGGGGACAAGCAGGGGGCGTGGTGGTTAAGGTGCTGGACACTCCCACATGACTGACCATGGTTTGAATCCCAAACCTGGCAGCTTGCTTTCTTACTTTCCCTCTCTCTCTGTAAGTGTCTCTCTGGTCAAATTAAAATGAATGAATGAATAAATAAAATTATTAGAAAAAATAATTATCAATACAGTTGGCCTTATATTTACTATCTTATCATCCTGATTTTTGTCCCACTGTTCCTTCTTTCTTGACTTCTTTTCCATTTATTTGGTTTTCTTTAAGATTCCTTTTGGCCTTTGTTAGCCTTTTTGTCATCCCTCTTTGTTCAGTGACTGCTCTAGAGATTACAGTATGTCTATCACAGTCTACCTAAATATTACACCACTTCTCATCTTATGAACCCACAACACATTGTTAATATTTTGTTTTAAACAGCAAATTGTATATTACAGTAAATAAGAAACAAGAAGAAAGTCGTATTACCTATGGAGTTATATTACCCATGGAGAGACCAATTCTGGTCTTCCATATTCCTTCGGTTAGATCCAAGATTCTGGCTAGTATCAATTTCCTTAAGCCAAAAGGATTTATTGAATATTTTAGCACCATTTATAATGAAAGCTGATGAATTCTTTTAACTTTAGCTCATCTGAAAATATATAGTTTGCCTCCATTTCTGGAAGATATTTTTGTTGGATTTAGAATTCCTTTCTTCTGTCAGCAGTTTAAAGAGTATATTCCATTGTCTTCTGGCCTCCATTATTTCTGATGAGAAGTCACTACTTATTCCTATTACTGTTCCCCTATTTATATTATGTCTCTACACCTTTCTACTCCCTCTAACTGTTTTTAAGATGTTCTCTTGGGCCCAGCAGTTGGCATAATGGCTATGTTGCTGGACTCGACCACAGTTTGAGTCCCAGACCCAGTGGCTTAAACTCATGCCAAGTGCGTGTGCGTGCATGCCCAAGATCCTGAGGAGAATGGAGGAGAAGGGATTGCGGTGGGGCCATCCCCCCTGGAGGGTGATTTCTCGCTTTCTGTCTCTCTGTCATTCTGGCGAACGCACGTATCCTATAGCAAAAACCTTTAAAAAAAAGAGAGAGAGAGAGAGAAAGAGATGTTCTCTTTATCTTTCTTTTTAGCAATTTAAATTGACGTACTAGTATTTTGTGTTTATTGAGTTTCTTGACCTCCAACTTCTAAATTTGATTTCAATCAAATTTCACCAATCAAATCTTCAAATTGATTGTTTTGTTCCAGTATTCCCTCTCCACTGAGTCTCTATTTATATCTATGTTCTATCACTCAACATTGACCCATGAGTAACTAAAGTTTATTTACTTCCCCCCTCCCCTTTTTCTCTCTGTAGCTAAGTTCATTAAAACATTATTCTGTAGTTTCCAACTGCTAAAATACTCCATAATTTTCCCATTTCAGATATTTAATTTTCTGTTTCCATTCAGTTCTGATTTAAATTTCTACTTTTGTTGAAATTTTCTATCTGTGGGGCCAGCAGGTGGCATAGTGGTTAAGATGCTGGATTCCCACAAGACTAATTGTGGTTCAAGTTTCAGACCCAGCAGCTTCAAAATCATGCTAGGTCAGCATGTGTGCGTGTGTGCCCAAAACCCCAAGAGGAGAATGGAGGAGAGCAGACTGCAGTGTGGTCATCTCCTCTGGAAGTGGAAGGGGATTTCCCACTTTCTCTCCTTCTCTGTCTCTCTCCAGTGAACACACATGCCCTATGGTAAAAACTCTAAAATAAAACCTGAAAAAAAAAAAAAAAAAAAAAAAAAAAGGAATTCCCTATCAGTGCACAGATCATGCCCTTATTTTCCTTTAATTCCTGGAGCATACTTACTTACCACAGATAATTTAAAATGCCTGTCTGCTAATTTCACATCTTTGTCATCTCTGGGTATGTTCTTATTGATTATTTATTTCCTACTGATATTTTCCTGTTTCTTCATCTGTCTAATAATTTTTAATACAGCTAAATATCATGGGTACTATGATACTAAATATCTGGAATTCCTTCCAAAGATGTTCTGGTTCAGCATAAAGTTAATTCAATGGCAACTCAACCTGATATTTTTGAAAAGGAGTTTTATGCTGTTGTAATTGATCTAGAATAGCTCCTATTCTATGAGTCTAGTGCACCTTGTCCTACAGTATAGACTTCCTTTTCTTATTTTTAAAAAGATTTATTTATTTCATTCTATTTGTTATTATGTTTTTCATTTGACCAGAGAGAGAAAGGGAAAGCGAGAAAGTCCCAGGTATGGGACTCGAACCGTGGTCAGCTATGTGGGAATCCAGCACTCTTAACCACTACTCCACCTGCCAGCCCCAGTATAGGCGTTCTGATATCCCAACTAATGCTAGTGGGGCTCACTCAGTAACATCTCTCCAGTCTCACTGGTTGAAATTCTGTCTCTTTGCACTGTTATCTCGAGAATCTCCTCTTGACAACAGGCCCTAGGAGTTGCTCTCTGAGGAGAATGGCTCAGCACATGTGGAATTCAGTATTCAGCCAAATAATCTCCAAGTAGTTCCCTCCTTTCTAGTACCTGGCTTCACAAATCCCAGCTACCAAAGCTGCTATACACCCCAATCAATGCCTCCCTCTATTCCAGTAGACCTCTGGTCCCTCTTCAGGCTTTACTTCTCGAAACTACAGTTTGAACAGTCAGGGTGAGCTCACTTCCTAGGTGTCCCCTTTTAAAGCATCATGGCCCCATGCTTTGCTATTTAATGCCAAATAAAACACAGGTGAGGTGCTTCATATAGTTCCCCCAGGTTTATGATTTATTATGGAGAGAGGGTAGGTTTAATGCCTATTACTCCATTAAGGCAGAAACCAAAAACTAAGATGTACTAAAGGTAATTTTTAAATAGGTCTTGAAAAAACAAAAACATAAAAAACATTGTTTCTTTTTGAAGCCAAGAGCACAGCCTTCAAAAAAAGTATACACTAACTTCTGGAGCATTTTCTTCTGCTTAAATTCATATATTCATGTGTGTATGCACACACACGCACACACATACATGATTTTTTTTAAAAGTTAGGATAAAATTACTTTCAAAGGGTGGCCCCAAGAGTGTAGCAGTTTTAAGCACTGCATTGAGGAGCTCAGACCTCACAAGGCCAATCCCAATTCAAATCCTGGCACTAGTGGCTTGAAAAATAGGCTGGGCACGTGTGCATATGAGCCCCAAATCCCGACAGGATGTAGACACGGAGAAAAAAGGATTGCAGCATGGCCATCCACATTGGAGGTGTGCTTTCCCTCCCTTTTTCTCTGGTTAGCACGCATGCTCTCTAGCAATAAAGCAAAACAAAAACCTAGTCTTAGATTTTTCACTACCTATTTGTGCTTCACCATCATAAATAAACGCTTTGTCCTCAGAAAGCCACATGGCTCACTTCCTAATTCAGGTCTCTACTAATGTTACCTTAGGGCATCATGGAGCAGTGTGAGCTGGTCATCAAATGCTGTCTTCCTGACCAACCCACCTACTTAAAACTGTCATCTTTTCTGACATCTGTACTTCCCAATTTCCTGCTGTATTCTTCTCTAGTGACTTTATCATCATAGCACATTTGTATTGATTGCGTCTTCTTCCACTACAATTTATGAAAATAGGTGTTAATGACTATTTTGTCTACTGATGTATCTCCAGAGTTTTGAAAGAGTACCTGCCTGACAGCAGAGGTTAATTACTATTTGTTGAACGAATGATTACATAAAAATTAAGGAAGAATATACGACAGAATACATTATAATTTAGACTAGATAAAAACCTGCACATAGAAAAAAAGAAACAAAAATATGTAGATGATAGAAATAAATTATTTGTGTATTTAATTTTTTCTATAATTAATATGCTTTTACTTTTAATGTTCTTTTTAAAAGAAAACAATGAATTAAGACTACGTATCAAATAAGAAAAAATGCACATGGATAAAAATAGACCAAAACTACTTTCTCACTAGTGTTTTAAACAGTGACAAATCATTGTTTTATTTATTTATTTATTTATTTTAAAGAGAGATTTTTGCTATAGGGCACATGTGTTCATCAGAGAGACAGCAAGACAGTCAGACAGAAAGTGATAAATCACCCCCTGGGGGGACTGCCACACTGCAATCCTTTCTCCTCCGTTCTCCTCTTGGGATTTTGGGCACACACACATACATATGTGCCTAACATGAGCTTCAAGCTGCCGGTTCAAGCGTGGTTGGCCATGTGGTGGTCCACCCAAGTAATCACTATGCCATCTGATGGGCCCAACAAATCACTGTAAGTAAGCTTAAGACCATAAATATTTGCTAACAGCACTGTGGGAGATACAAAGATGAATAAGACAGTTGCTGCCCAACAGGGACTCAGCATTTACTGGGGAAAAGACACAGTTAAAAAATGTAGTACATACAAACTGTGATAAAAACACTAGAATGTACAAGGTAAACAGGGGTGGCCTTATTATGGTCTTGAAAGCTGCCTTTCCATATGCAGAGGAAAAGGGAAACATTATTGCTAAAGAGCACTGCCCCTTGGCAGTGGAAAAGAGAACCAAGACAGCAAGCACCCCCAGTTACTTTAAAAAATCAGACAAAGGTTGCAAGGCAAGGATACCCTTTAGGGATAGGCAAGTAACTTCAACGTGTGATGCAGCAGGACCCAGTACATGTGAGACGTGGTAAGTCATACAGTAAAACGGAACAAGTCGAAGGCATATACATTACATTTTTTGTAAAATTATGTAAATGGGCCAGGCAGTGGCACAGCAATGATGTAGGGACCACACAGGAAGGTCCTGGGTTGGCCTCTTGGGACATCCCTCCCTGTGCATGCCTTGTTTGGACTGAATGAGTCGGCATGCATCATGGAGTGAAGACTCTGCCAGGGGTGCCTGTTTCTGTGTCTCTCTTCATTGAAGAAAACAATAAAACTTAAAAAAAGGAAAATTGTGCTAGTCCCTGGAAAGCAAACTATGCAAAAGAGAAAGAAGAGAGAAGACAACTCAGAAAGATGGAAATAACTCAGTAAGTATTTAGACTTGCTTCCATAAGCAATTTTAAAATGTTTTTAAATTACTCAAAGCTCAAAAATATACTAAAAAGAAAATAAATTTTTTGAAAATCACCCTAATCACCACACCCAGTATTACTAAAAGCAACACTGAGGCGTTTCTTTCTCTCTCTCTTTCTCTCTGTTTTAAGAGGATTTTACCTTAGGGCATGTGTGCTCACCAGAGAGACACACACACAGAGACAGTGAGAAGGAAAGTGAGAAATCACCCCCCAGGAGGGATGGTCACGCTGCAATCCCTTCTCTTCCATTCTCCTCCCAGGATCTTGGACACACATGCACATGTGCCCAGTGTGAGTTTCAAGCTACATGTCTGGGACCCAAACTGCAGTCAGCCATTTGGGAGTCCAGCAACATAACCACTACCCCACCTGTTGGCCCTTCTTCTTCTCTTTTAACATTAGAGTTTTGTGCATGTGTGTATTTTGCTGTGTGAAAATGTACAACTATATTTCATTGTTTATCCCACTAATTATTTTATCAAAAGAATTTATTCACCTGATGGCATACACTCCTAAAACATTTTAATGACTATATAATCACTCAAATTTTATTTTGTCCTTTGTCTTTTAATTTGGATTGAGTATAAGTAAAAAAATATATTTTTTCTGTGTATTTTTTATTTTAAGTAATATATTTTAGTTCGTTCTAAAATGTCCTCTACTTCCTCTAACAGCGATATTTTACTCTATCAGAAGTTCAATTCCATTGTGTTCTAGTTATTTTCTTTTTAAACCAACCCACTTTTTCCCCATTTAATTATTTATTCATCTGGAATTCTGTTAAGGACTGCTGTGAATTGAGGCTCTAAATTTATCCTCTCTCTACTCTAGCTAAGCAATTGCGCTAATACTATTTCTTAAATAATCCTCCTGCTGACTTATGATGCCCTTTTTATCGTTTATTTGTATTGTAACTGAAATACAACTTCATTATGATTCTAAATTAAAAATACAAAAAGAACAGTAGTGAATGGCAGTAATGAATAGGATTTCATCATTAACTATTTATTGACAGTAGGGGCTTAATTAATATTTATTGAATGAATGATCATATGAATATTAAAGGAGAATATACTATATTGAAATTAGTAGTTAATTATAATGTAACAGCTTTATGACTGGAACTCAAAGGATAAACTGCAATCTAAAACAGCCAAAATATGCAGATTCAACAAATAACCTTTTTCTTTTTTAATCTGGCCACCATCACTCCAGAGTCCCTTAGTCTGTTTAAGTCATAAAACCCAGGTAAAGTCAGTAGGAAAAGCTGTACCACCGACATCCCCAGACAATTTCCTATTGCTAGGTTTCTGTTACAGACCCTAAGAGGTCACAGTCTTCCTCCACAGAGCAGTTGTTGAGCAACCTCTGGATTGTTTGCACTACCTTGCCAATGCTGAAATACACATTCCAATTTACTTCAGAAACTGCTTTTAAACTACATAGAGCTTATTCTGTTGTTTAAAGTAAGACATAAGTCCTATTTCTATCCTAATAGAGTGAAAATGCAGATAATTCACAATGCTTCGCATCTCACTTTAGAAGTTAGGAATTCCAAATTGTCCTCCTAGCTTAGTTTCTGTCTGCCTTCACCTGGTGCCTTAAAGGGCGGGAATTTGGAGCTCTGCATCTAGAGATTATAAGAAGTAGCATTAGTCCTACCACAACCCTTCCCTTCAGTAAACTTGCCTGCTGACTCACACCTTCTCTGTAGTACATTATTAAATGATTTGGCATAATCTTTTCATATCAAAGGAAAAAGTATAAAAGAGGAGGAAAAAAGGGTAAGAACAAGAAAGGAGAGACAAGACTATCCATAGCCTGGTGGTTAAAGGAGCTCATCCCACGTGGCTGACCATGGCTCAAATCCCAGTCTTCATGGCTTAAAAAACACACTGGGCACATGTGCATGCATGCCAACAATTCCAACAGTATAAAGAAACAGAGAAGTGATGTGGCATAACCATGCCCCATTGGGGATGCTTTCTCCCTTTCTCTCTCTGGTGAGTGTTTGTACCCTCTGGTAATTAAAAAAGGAAAACACTCTAAAAATAGCAGAAAAAAATTCAGCGAGCATCAAAAGACAAGGAAGGAAACAGACTAGGAAGTTCTGAATTTTCTCCTGTAAATACTCTTCCACGATTTATTGGAAATTACCTTGTGTCTTGTTTTAGACCAGATGAAAAGGTGATTCATATTCACAAAATGCAAGTTTTTAACAAGCAGATGTAATAACAGATCAACACAGCTATTTGGGGGCCATAGAGTCTACCTAAAGCAGTAACCAGAAGGAAAGGAGGGATTAGTAGTCAATTATAAAGATGAAGAGGAAGTACAGGTGTAGGCATCCAACAGAGTACATTAGTTATCCAGAGGGAAGGCACCCCGACAGAAGGGATTGCAACAAGGAACAGCTTTGCAAAGGGTGACAAACAAATGCTACAAACCCTAGGAAAGATTAGCTCAGAGAGACTGCTGAGCGACAAATCCTGATCATTATTTTCAGGAAGCCAAAGACCAGGTCCGCACGTTTAGAGGCAGAATTAGAGAGAGGAAAAAGAGAGAGAAGTGATGGAAGAAACAGAGAAAGAAAACCCAACCGTAAATGGGTTAGAAGCAAAAGCAGAACAACAAGAAATACAGAGAAAAACATAAATAAAACTTTCAGCATTGAGTTAAGATCTGCTATTTAACCAAGTGTGACCTTAATGTAAATTAATACTCAAGTCTGTGCTCAAAGATTTCCTTATCATCCTGAGCAGAATGAAAAATGTAACTAGCTGAGCATAGACTTAATGAAACCCTCCACAGGGGCAGGGCATGAAAACAAAACTGCAGCCCCAAAGATAAGTGGCACCAACACAGGCTACAGTAGAAGTAGCCAACCTCCAAAGAACAGGAGGGCGCTTCCTCTGTTGGCAGGTTCCTCAGATCCACAGGAGAAACTCTTGGTGGAGCGCTCTCTGTATTGTTTCAAAAAAATCTAAAAAATCCCCTTGGAGCAAGAAACCAGGAACAAAAGCTTTATTACTCCACAGGAAAAAATATGACCAGAAAGACTGAAGAACTTAGACAGACATGAAAACGGAAGTGATGGAGGAAAAGAGACACTGGTCAGAGGGTACGAAGCTTCGGTTAGAAAGAATAAGCTCTGATGATCTACTGCACAGCAAAGTGACTGCACTTAGTATATATTTCAGGGATGTTAAAAATGTGTATTTAAAATGTTCTTACCATAAGGAAATAAAAATGTGAGAAGATGGCTATGTTATCCAACCATTCCACAAGGTATACACGTATCTAAAATCATGACGTTGTACCCTAAAGATACATAACAACTATTTATTAATTTTTTAAAATCATTCAGTTTACCTTGCATTTTTTGGAAGTGGCCTTCAAAGATGAAGGTCCTTAAAATCAGGACCAGTAGATGGCATAGTGGCTATGTTGCTGGACTCCCATGTAGTCGACTATGGTTCAAGTCCTGGACCCAGTGGCTTAAACTCGCGCCGGGCATGTGTGCGTGCATGCCCAAGATCCCAAGGGAAGAATGGAGGAGAAAGGATTGCAGCATGGCCATCCCCCCTGGGGGTGATTTCTTGCTTTCTTTCTGTCTGTCTGTCTCTCTCTGTCTTTCTGGCGAGCACACAGGCTCTATAGCAAAAGCCTCTCCAAAAAAATAAAATAAAATAAAAATTAAGCATTAAGGATCAGTTAAGTGTCACATCATCAATACGCCAGACTTCCCTCAACCTTTGTTTTTAACAGAAGTCAAGTAGTACTAATTTAACATGTCATAATTTCCAGAGGTTAGAATTTTTTTAATTGTGGCAGTGTCACCAGAATTGGTTGTTTTTTCATTCTCTATATCCCCAGTAAGAAATAAAATTTTCACAATTTTTATTAAGAACATACTTCTTTAAAATAAAACAATATTTTAGAAGGAAGTATACAATATATACCAGTAAAACCAACCATACTGGAGAAAAGAAAGTATATTTAGGCGAGTTTCAGAAAAATGCTTCAAACTTCAGGCTAAAAAAAACCTTGAAATTATGCATATTTTAATTCTAATATAATGACTGACTTTGGTAATGTTTTTATATTAACATTAAACATTCAAAATGTCATCTGCAAACAGAAACTTACAAGTTTTATGATGCTGAAAAGACATACAAAAAAACTTAAAAACTTTTACTAGTAAAAATACCAACATTTGCTCTTTTCAGTTTTATTGGGTTGTCGGGAAAGTCATGACACAGAAAACAGAAAAATACATCATGACTTTTCTGGCAACCTAATAACTTCAAACATGCTTTTAAGAATCTATAACTTAAAATACTACATGAAGGAGCCAACAGTAGGATACAGGAGAATAGTGGGAAAACCTTGCCAGAATCCCTACTGAATTCCAAAAGTTTAATAGTAATTAAATTAGCTCACCCAATCATGTACACACTAATTCTGCACTAGGGAAACAACTGTAAGTAAGAGACATCCATCTTCATAGAGCTGAGATAACCTAATGAAGGGAAGTGCACAATCACACAAACCGTAATATTTTAATGCAATGAAATGTGTGGTGCCAAGAACTAGAAGTGAAGGGGAGAGTGATCAGGGACTTGACTTAAGGGACTCAGGAAAAGCTCCTTTTGTAGTTAACTGATCGGAGCTCTGTAAACATTTTACAAGTAAAAATGTACTGAAGAGGTGGGACTGGCAGAGAGTGGAGAGGCAGGGAAAGAAAGGAACAAATAAGGACAGTGGTCTACTAAATCCACTCTAGGGTCAGCCAGGTGCCATGGTGATGAAGATGGCTGGATTCCACATGAGTGACTGCGTGGTTTGAGTACTGGATCCAACAGCTTGGAAAATACACGGGGCACACTCATGGCCTTCCCCGCCCCCGGGGAGCTGATTTCTCACTTTCTCTCTCTGGCCAGTATATGTGCCCTGTAACAAAACTTAAAAAAAGGGGGGGGGGCGGGGAGCAGGAGGTGGCATGATAGTTAAGGCAGCTGGACTCCTACATGGCTGACCGCGGTGTGAGTCCCAGACCTGGCAGCTTGCTTTCTTCCTTTACTTCTCTCTCTCTCAACTTCAAAAAAATAAAAAGACAATGAAATTAAATAAAATCAAAACTATACATGCAGTTATTTAAACAAGTCAAGACTTCACAATTGTAATTTGCAAAAACTCCACTACAAAAAACCAGCAGCAGTAGTAATGCTGCTAAACTGTTATTGTTTGCACTATCTTTAAAACAGTACCTCCACTGTTAATATATTCTTGTTTAGTTTCTAGTTATTTTTAAAAATTTGAATTATATATAAAATATCATCTTATTCCCTAATTCTCACTTTATTTTTTACTAATTTACCTGGGTTATTTATTTGAAATAGTTGATGCTTCATTACATTCTGATAGAAATATGAACACTCAGTCTCTTTAATGGCAAACTTTCAAATTTAGTAACAGCACCTATACCACTGTACTTAATCTACAAATACATCCCTCTAATCAAATGGCCCAGTATGTGATGTAACTTTTGGTATAAAAAAATTCAACTAAAATTACTCATAGGTGGCTGCAATGCCCTAAGACCACCACCTACCAGTATTTAGATATATCTACTACTTCTCTCAGGCTTACCCGACATGTTTGGATTGCAGTAACCCAGCCCAGGCAGGTCTCCCTGTTTCTGCCCATGCTCCTTAGCCTACATTCCTAACACAGCAGCCACAGGAGGCTTTTGAAGGGAAAGTCAGGTCATGCCTGTTCTCTGCTCAGGTCATGCCTATTCTCTGCTCAGAGTCCTCCAATGGTGCCCATCTTACTCATAATGAAAGCAGAGATTTCGGTGCTTACAAGACCCATAAAGCCCTACACAAATCTATTCCCCCACTACTGCTGACCTCATCTGCTACACTCCACTGCACTCACAGGCACACCTGCTGCCTGGCCTCCTGGAACGTAAGCCTTCTCAAGACCTTCGTTTTTCCACTGTTAGAAATCCACTTGTCACCATGGTTTCATCCATCACAGCACAGTAATATAATAACGAGAATCAGAAATGGTAATAGGGGACCAGCAGTTAGCAAAATGGCTATGTCGCTGGACTCCCATGTAGTCGACCATTGTTCGAGTCCTGGACCCGATGGCTTAAACTCACATCGGAGGTGTGTGCATGTGTTCCTAAGATCCCGAGAGGAGAATGAAGGAGAAGGGATTAAGGCATGGCCATCCCCCCCAGGGGGGTGATTTCTCGCTTTCTGTCTTTCTGTCTCTCTCTGTCTGTCTGGCGAGCGCACATGCCCTATAGCAAAAACCTCTCCAAAAAAAAAACCAAAACAAAACAAAAAAGAAAAAAAGAAACAATAATAGAGTCTCATATAGGGATAGAGTGTAAAAGTGAAAAGGTTCTATGACTTTTATTGTGGTTAAAAAAATAGCCAAACTTGGGGCTGGCAGGTGGTGTGGTGGTTGGGGGTGCTGGACTTCCACATGGCTGACTGCGGTTCAAGTCCCGGACCTGGCAGCTTGCTTTCTCACTTTCTCTTTCTCTCTCTCTCTCTCTCTCTCACTCACTCGCTCATTCATTTACTCTGTCCCTCTCTGGTCAAATTTAAATAAATGGGTAAATACATAAAGTTAAATAATTGTTTAAAAAAATAGCCAAACTTTCTCTGTGTCACAATCTACAGTGTCTTGGGACCAGTAGTTAGCGTAATGGCTAAGTCACTGGACTCCCACGTAGTCGACTGCAGTTCACATCCCGGACCTGGTGGCTTAAAACTCACGCCGAGCACGTGTGCGTGCATGCCCAAGATCCCGAGAGGAGAACGGAGAAGGGATTGCGGTGTGGCCATTCCCCCTGGGGGTGATTTCTCGCTTTCTGTCTTTCTGTCTCTCTCTGTCTGTCTGGCGAGCGCACATGCCCTATAGCAAAAACCTCTCCAAAAAAAAGAAAATAAAATAAAAGAAACAGCTTCAAATGGTTCAGTGTCTTGGGTGACAAACCCATGCAACTAATTCTAGAACATACTATTATGACTTAAAGCACTGTACTAGACTGCCTGTGATTTCGATACTTTTTAATTTTAAAAACGTTACATATGCAAGACTTTTTAATAAAAGTTACTCTATTTTATAAGTTTAATGCTTGGCAGAGAAGTTTTTGTTTGTTTGTTTTTTTAATTTTTGCTATAGGGTGTGCATGCTACCCACAGAAAAAGACAGAGACAAAGAGCAAGACAGAAAATGAAAAAGCACCCCACTACCTTTCACAAGGGAAATGGCCAGTCTACAATCCCTTCTCTTCCAGTGTCCTCTCAGGATTTGGGGCATGCATGCCCAAGAGCCTGGTGTTTTTCAAGCCACTGGGTCCAGGACTTGAATTATGCAGTTGGCCATGTGGGATCCACCTGCCTTAAAATTGCATGCCATCTGCTGGCTCTGGCAGAGAAATTTTCTATCCATCTTAAAGAGAACATTTATTTCGGAAAGTACAATTATAATGCTGATTTACCATATGCTGCAGGAAAAAAAAAAAGGTATCTGACACATGAATAGTACTCTGTAATTACAAACACACAAACAAGTTCTGAAAATAATGTGCACTATAGGACAACCCAATCAGATAAAGTATATTAAAGCTCAAGACAGTATTTTGAACATTTTCTTTTTTTTTCTTTTTTTCTTTTTTTGCAGTAAGCATCTAAGTAGAAGAAAGCTTTGTAGTATATCTGAAATAATAAGAGGCTAATTCAGCCATCCCCATAGTCTAGTGGTTAAGGGAAAGGGATCGCAACCCAGGCCACAGTGGTGGGCATACGTGCGCGAGTGCCCAGAATCTTGACAGGATGGAGAAATGGAGGGAGGGGGTTGTGGTAGGATCACGCCCCCCAGGGTGTCCTTTCTCACCCCCTCCCCCACCTCTCTGTCCGGCTGTCTCTGGTGAGTGTATGCACCTGCTGGCAATCAAAAAAATAAAATAAAATAAAATAATTTAATTAAATAAATAAATGACTTTCCTCAGAGGATAAAGGAAAGACTGTCGAGAAAGAGAGCTGAGCACAATTTCATCTACTGCGTCTAGAAACTCATATCCTCCTAAACGTCAACAAAATGTCTAACAAGATGCTCACGTGCTCCTACTGCCTTCGACCCTCCAGAATCATGAGACAAACGTTTTAATTCTAACTGCTATGCAAAACAGTCAATATAACTCACTTTTCAAAAAAAAATCAAAGTGTTCCAAAATCAGATCACAGTGGTGACTGCACAATTTTGTAAAGACACTAAAAATCATTTAACTGTACGCTCCAAACAAGCTAACATAATGGTATGTAAATAATCACAGTATTTTATTTTTAAAAATTATGTAATAAGTACTCAGTAATTACTTACAAAATTCATTCTAAATGGAGACTAGCAGGTGGTGTGGGGGTTGAGGCTCTGGACACTCCCACATGGCCGACCTCAGTTTGAGTCCCGGAACTAACAGCTTACTTTCCCACTATCCTTTTCTCTCTCTCTCTGGTCAAATTAAAATAATTGAATAAACATTAAGCAATTCTTTAAAAAATAATTCTAAATGAAGGACTTAAGTACAAAAAACAGCACAAAATATGGCCGTTTTCCTTCTGAATTCTAATTTTAGCACTTTCCACTTTTTTGCAACTTTTATAGCATTGTTCTCAAATTCAGTGTTACAACATGTCTATGAAGTATGTTACAAGTAACTAGTTACTAAAGGTAAAGTGAAAATGATGTAATTGTGGATGACATATAGTTGGGCCTTCTTTTTTATCTACTGACATTCTCTGCTTTTTAATTGGTATAATTTCTTAAAGAATTATTTAACTTTATTCACTTATTGTTTTAAAAAATAAATATTTATTTTATTTTATTTATTCATTCACTTATTTTTCAATTTGACCAGAAAGAGACAGAGGGTGAGAGTGAGAGAGAGAGAGGAAGTGAGAAAGCAAGCCACGAGATTCAGGACTTGAACCCTGGCCGGCCATGTGGGAGTGTCCAGCACCTTAACCACCATGCCACCTGTTGGTCCCCTATTCACTTATTTTAATTTGACCTGACAGGGACAGAATGAGAGAGTGAAAGAAGAAAAGTGAGAAAGGAAGCTGCCAGGTCTGGGACTTGAACCGTGGCTGGCCCTGTGGGAGTCCAGCACCCTTAACCACCATGCCACCAATTAATTGGTGTATTTAAAGCATCTGCACTTAAAGCAATAATTGCGATAGCTAGATTATTATGTACTATATTTATAACTGTTTACTATTCCTTGCCTTTGATTTGTTTTGTTGTTCTTCTGTTTCTGCCTTCTTTGGTTTTATTTGAGCCTTTTATGATCCCATTTTCTCTATTCTCTTAGCATATCAATTACACTTCCTTTAATTTTTTTAATGCTTGTCTGAGTTTGCAATATATACTTAAGACTAATCCAAGTCTACTTTCTAATAACACTATACTGTCTCACAATTAGTGTAAGCACCTTACAACAAGAGTATTCATTTCCAATTTCTCCATCCCATTTCTTATAACACTGCTGTCATTCATTTCACTTATTCATGAGCTATAATCACTGAATACGTTCTTATTATTTTAAAAAAAACTGTCATCTATTAGGGCAATTGAATACAAGAAAATTAAAAGATGTTATTTTACTCCCATTTATTCCTTCTCTCTCTTCCTTTATACAGATCTGAGTTTTTTACCTACATCATTTTCCTTCACTTTAAAGAACTTCTTTCTACATTTCATGCAAAGCAAGCCTACTGGCAACAAATTCAGTTTTTGTCTGAGAAAGTCTTACTTTCTTACTCTTGAAGGATAATTTTGATGGATACAGAAATCTAGCTGGTGGGGTTTTTGTTTAGTTTGTTTCTTTTAATACTAAATAATTCACTCTACTCTCTTCTTACTTGCATGGTTTCTAAAGTCTAATGTAACTCTTATTCCTCTGTAGGTAAAAATGTTTTCTCTCTGGTTTTTTTCAATATCTGTTTGTCTTCAATCATATGCTGCACATGGTTTTGTAGCACTTATCTTGCTTGGTGTTCTCTGAGCTTCTTGGATCTGTGCTTTGGTATCTGTCATCATTTTGGAAAATTCTCAAGCCACTATTACTTTAAATATTTCTTCAGTTCATTCCTCTCTCTTTCTACTTCTGATATTCTTATTATATGTATGTTACTCCTTTCGTAAATTTTCCATAGTTCTTAGACATTCTATTCCATCTTTTTCATTGTTTATCTCTTTATATTTCAGCTGTTGAAGTTTCTATCGACTTATATCCATACCCAGAGATTCTTTCCTCAGTCTTGCTCAGTCTACTGATAGGTCCATCGAACACATTCTTTATTTCTATTCCCGTGTTTCTGGATTCTGTCATTTCCTTTGAATTTGTTCTTATGGGTTTCCATGTCTCTGACTATCTTACTCATCTGTTCTTGTATGCTATTCATTTTTAGAGCTTTTGGCATATTAATTACAGTTATTTTAAATTCTGAGTCTAATAAATTCCAAAATCTGTCATCCTTGAGTCTGCTTGGTTTGCCTCTTCAGACTATGGTTTTCTGCCTTTTAGCATGCCCTGTTATTTTTTGTTGAAAGCCAGACATGACATATTGGGTAGATAGAACTGAGATAGACAGGTCTTTAGTATAAGATTTTATGTTTATCTGGCTAGGAGTTAGGATCTGTACACTATTTGTAGTAGCTGTGGTGTCAAAGGTTAAAAATTTTCAGTGTCCTTGTTTTTTGTCTCCACTATTTTCTTTAGGTGTTCCTTGAAAGTCCTTCAATAGGGCTGAGGCTTACAGTTTTCTATGTGGTCCCTTCCTTTTATATATTATGGAGCCCCACTGATGTGGTGGTAAAGTGTAGGAGAGGGGAAGCATTCTCCCCCCCACACTGAAGACTAGAGGGGCCTGGAGATGAGAATTTTCTTTCCTCTGGTCAGTTAGGCTTTGCTAGAGCCCCAGTTAATTAGGCTCTGGTAAAACAGTTTCCCCTGAGGGTAAAGAGAACAGAACCTGAGCTCTGGTTATAGAGAAGAAAGGGACCAGAAGATGATTACGTTGCTAGACTCCCACCCTGAAGTCCTGGAACCAGTGGCTTAGAACTCGTGCCGTGTGTGTGTGTGTGTGTGTGTGTGTGTGTGTGTGTCCGTCCAAATCCCAAGAGGAGACTGGAGGAGAAGGGATTGTACCATCGCCATCCTCCTGGGGAGGATGATTTCTTGCTTTCTGTCTCTTTGTCTCTCTGTCTTCCTGGCGAGCGTATGCACCCTATAGCAAAATCTCACAAAACTGGGTCCCTTCATAGTTTTTAACTCTCAAGCTAGTCCACAGCAAGCCTCTGGCAATTCAGTGATTGTGGTTTAAAATGCTCCTACCTAAAGGAGAAGGGATTGTGGTGTGGCCATACCCCAAGGGTATGGGGGGAGTTCTCACTTTCTGTCTCTCTGGTGAGCGCACATGCTCTATAGCAAAAATCTCTCTCAAAAATAAATAAATAAATGCACTATGTCAGCAACCTAAGTAGCAAAAATGAATTTTAATTAGGCTCTCAGAATAGTTCTATTTTAGTCCTATTCCCTCCTCACTTCCCAGATAAATCTACCTTCTTCCTTATTTGCCATTGCTCATTGGTTTCCTTTGTCATTTTTAGACTTTTGGCCATGACTCAAGAAGCTATCTTAGCCTTAGATCTTATCTCCTATTAAGAAAAAAAAAAAAACTAGCTCAAACCCTCGACCACAAGCAAATTCATTTTAAAGTATGTTTATTTACTTTATAAGAGAGAGACAGATAGAGAAGACAGGCACAACTTCTAGATGCCCATACTGCAACCTAGTGCCAGTCTCAGCCAGTGCATTGTGCTCAGAGAGGTTCCTGGACACAAAACCAGGACTTTTCCCAAGTGGGTCCAGTTGTTACCACTGTGCTGCAACTTAGCCTCAGAACCAAATTTAAAGGGAACCATCTACAATTCAATAAGGGTTTTTGAAAATTCCAAGTTTATCTCTTAGGAACCAACCTAATCTACCCAAAAAACCCTTAATTAAATCCTATTGTATATTCAGTCATGAAAGGTTACTAAACAATGTGTCATCTTCTCAGTATGTTTTATTCATGAGATAATGCATGCACATGAGAAAGTGAGAACTCTCATCAGGGTCTTCTCATGCTGTAATCCCCTTCCCACAGCCCTGTAGCTCCTCCAGATATGGGGTATTTGCACACATCGTGTGTTTCAGGTCAACCAAGGATCTGAGACCATGGCTGGCTGTGTGCCTCCAGCACTACTGTTCATCACACCACCCAATGCACCACTAAGGCTGAGTCCACTTGGTATTTGTTTAAATGAGAGACATGTAACAAATCTCACTTGTGACATTTGTTATTTTAATCTAGATATATAGTAAAAGATATGTGACAGGCAGTAGTGAAATTGAACGATTCAGTTTCACCAGTTCAATTTTTTAAAAAATCAAATTCTGTTGTCTTCTATTATGTAAAACACATTATGAGTTTAATCATTTATTTGAGGAGAAAATGATCACATTAAGTATATAAAGTACAGATATATTTAAAATGTAGGAAAAAAATTTAAGTGTCAGAGCCCACGACATGGTGGTTAAGGCAGCTGGGTTCTATACGGCTAACTGCACAGTTCAGATCTTGGATCCAGTGACTTGATGGGCACATGTGCATACCTGCTCAAAATCCCAAAGGAGGAAGAAATGAAGAAGTGATTGCAGCGTGGCCAAGCCTCATGGGGGTATGCTTTCTCACTTTCACTTCCTCTCTCTCTTCACTAAATGCACACACCCTCTGGCAAAAAAAAAAGGACCACTAACTGTAATAAACAAAAGAAGTATTCAGTAGTACCTACTACCAGATGAAAAATAAAAAGATGCAAAAGAGGGCCATCATATGGCGTAGTAATTACATCACTGTACTCCCACGTGGCCAACTGAGCTTGGAGTCCCAGACCCTGTGGCTTGAAAATCACACTGGGTGTGTGTGCATGTGTGTGCCTAAGATCCCAGGAGGAGAATGGAGGAGAAAGGAATGCAAAGGGGAGTGATTTTTCACTTTCCAATCACTCTCTCTCTCTCCTGCTAAAGCACATGTGCCCCAAGGCAGAAACCTTTTTCAAAAAAAAAAAGATGCAAAAGGTATTGTCCCTAGCTTCAAAAAAAAAAAAAAAAAACCCTTGCTGTTTAACTTAACAGCATAAGAAAGAATTAAAAGTGATTAAGTGTTTAATTGTACAGAACTCACTATACAATATGAGGTCAAGAAAAGGCCAATGTGGACGAGAACAACTAAAGAATGTTTCACAGCACAGTGACTTAAGCTATGACTTTAAAGCAGAAACAGAACAGAAACAGGACCACAAAACACAAGGCCAACAGCGAGGTGGCTGCTGAACTGAAGTAGATGCTGAATGCTAGCGAACAGCAAGGGGTTCAAACGGACTCTGGAGCAAGATTCTACAGGCACTTGAAACTGATGAAAATCTTGAGACATAACATGGTGGACAAGAAAAAAATTACTACAGGTTAGAAGACTTACTCTGACCGTAAGGTAGTTCCGTGGGGGAGAAAGGCAGGGGCAGAGAGCAGCTGTGTTGCTGCTGTAATAATCTAGGAATGAGACGGTCAAGTTCTGAATTAGGATTCTGTCAGAGGAAGAGGAGGGAATTTAAAGTTACACTGCATTATGGTTTGGATCGTGGCTTTTCCCTCAAAGGTCCCGTCTTTGAATTTGGTTCTCAGTGTGATGGCGTTTGAGAGGTAAGGCCTGTGGGCGGTGTTTGGATCATAAAGGCAGCACTCTCGTGACCAGATGAACGATGCTTTGGGAGACACCGCGATTCTCGCTCTCCTGGGAGTGAATGCACACTCTCTCTATATGTGCCTGTCATCCTCTCTGCTCCAGAGGGTCACTTTCCAGCCACCAAAAATGTGAGTCACTGAACTTCTATTTCTTTACAAAGCATTCAATCTCAGGTATTTCTGCTACGGACACAATAATGGATGAAGACACATTGCAAACTGCACACTATGTTAAAAGTTCTGGGCATGCGGACAACAGAGAAAAGATGAAATCGATACTGCCAGACTGAGAAAGAACAGTGATTTCTACTATTAAAAGAAGTCAAATAACTGAACATGGAAGCAAAAGAGGCGGCCAGGTACCAAGGCACGGAAGGGCTGTTGTGAAATGCCAAGTTGAAGGTGACAGTGCTGGCTGCTCACACTCTGGTCTTCTGCCCCAGTTCCTACCCACTCTCATTCTTTTCTTCTCTATTATTACTTTATATTCTTTCTTCTACCTTTGTGAATCAAAATTTAGATGACAGTTTTGTGACTGGTGGGTGGAAACACCATTCTTTAGTCAAACAAGTTTTCTCCTCAGCTGTTTCCTCTAGTTAGTCACACTATCGGCGAAGCTCCCGGTCATCAACTCTGACTTAATTCCTGCCAGTGAGTATAAAGATGTTCCAGCAAGTGTACTGTCAAGTAGGTTTAGATTCACAGTTCAGCCCTTGACTTTTCGTTATGGCCACTATCTTGAGTTTTGACAATAAATACATTTCTTTTTTTTTGGAGAGGTTTTCGCTATAGGGTGCTTGCGCTCGCCAGACAGAGAGAGAGAGACATAGAGACAGAAAGCGCGAAATCACCCCCCAGGAGGAATGGTCACGCCGCAATCCCTTCTCCTCCATTCTCCTCTCGGAACCTTGGGCACACACGCACACGCGCCCGGCGTGAGTTTTAAGCCCCCGGGTCCAGGACGCGAACTGCGGTCAACTACATGGGAGTCCAGCGACATAGCCATTACGCTAACTGCTGGTTCCCGACAATAAATACATTTTATCCTCAGTGAATCGTCATCTAACATTGTACTTATATATACTACTAATTACATCATTACTGCATTTAACAAACTTTGACTTTTGTTAAATTTATAATGCGTACATCTACCACACAAGAAGGTGTATGAAGGGTGGAAGGTAGAGACAGGGTCTAATTTTCCAATGGCCTGTACATAGTAGACATAAAGATGAATGCATCCTAGATTCAGTTTTCTCTGACCAGCCCTGACTATAAATTCAGGATTAATCTTTGACTTTCTCACCTCTTGGAAACTAGGGTGTATAGAATTGGCTCAAATGTTGTAGGCTACTATTTCCTGTTTTGGGAAAAGGAGTCCTGCACTTAATAACCTGACAGTTAAATTTTAGATCACAGATTGCTTATATACACATGCTATTAATAGATCTAATGACTACAATAAAATTAGAGAAGTGACTCACTTACTGTAACTAAAGCACCTTGCTGGAATACATTTCCCAGGTTCCCAGACACACCAACTTTACTCCAAGCAAGATGTCACTGAAGTGACAATGAAGTTTTTAAAAGTCACATATACTACAAAAACAATGGCAAGTTCTTGGCTTACTTATATACCAGTAACATATTTTATTGTCAAACAGTAAAATACCAATTATACAATGACTAATTTGTTTCAGGTATATTCAGTCTCTGAATTCCTACGAACTTTATGTATCAGAAAATGAGTATTTAAGTTTAGTAAAAAAAAAAAAAAAAAGAAAAAAGAAGAACATTTAAGTTTAGTAAAAGTTCATCTCAGGTAAGGACCTGTCTAAATTAGTGAAAAAAATAAATAAATTAGACACATCGGATCACTGTTGCCTGGGGTTTGAGGGAGGTTCATGAGGCGGTGACTCTTGAGTTGGATTTTAAAGTGACACATTTACATATATAAGTATTAAAAAAAAATTGTGTTTTTTTTGTTTGTTTGTTTTTTAAGTCTTGCTATAGGGCACATGAGCTTCCCAGAGATAAAGTGAAAAATCATGCCCCAGTGGGGATAGCCATACCATAATCCCCTCTCCTCCACTCCTCTCAAGATTTTGGGCACTCAGCCACAGGTTTCTCAAGCCACCAGGTCCAGGATGAGAACTCCACAGTTGGTCATGTGGGATCCAACAACTTCAATGTCCAAGTGACCTGCTGGCCCGAGAAAGGTTTTGTTTTTTTTCAAAGAGACATTTTTGCTATAGGGCATGTGTGCTCACCAGAGACAGACAGAAAGCAAGAAATCACCCCTAAGGGGAGATGGCAAAGCCGTAATACCTTCACCTCCATTCTCCCCTTGGGACCTTGGGCATGCACACACATGTGCCTGGCGAACCACAGTTGACTATGTGGAGTCTAGCGAAGTAATCATTACACCATCTGCTGGTTCCCAGAGAAAGGTTTTTAAAGAAGCAGATATGGGGACCAACAGAAGCATAAGCAGAAAAACAAGATAATAAAAGCAAAGAAAATGGGTATGGGTGACCAGCAGTTGGCGTAATGGCTATGTCGCTGGACTCCCATGTAGTTGACCACGGTTCAAATCCCAGACCCAGTGGCTTAAACTCACGCTGGGCACATATGTGTGTGCCCAAGATCCAGAGAGGAAAATGGAGGAGAAGGAACTGCGGTGTGGCCATCCCCCTGGGGGGTGATTTCTCGCTTTCTGTCTGTCTCTGTCTCTCTGGCAAGTGCACACCCTATAGCAAAAACTTCACCAAAAAAAAAAAAGAAAGAAGGAAAGAAAATAGGTATGGATAGTACAAACTGAAATAGACACATGTACCCCCTGTTCTCATCTTGGCAATACAAGGGTCTCAAAACAGGAAAGCCAAAGAAATATAGAAAACAAACCCAAGTGTTCTCCATGCTTGTTTGTAATTTAAAATTAGGCATCATAAATGACAACATGACAGTCCCTGTGACTCGTCCTCCAAGATGACCAACTACTCTGATGTTTTATGTACAGTAGAGCTCGCATTCTAAAGACCATAGACTTCAGACACAAAACAAGAGACAATTATGAGGCATGTGTTCCACTTCCTACCCCTATGCCCTTTGTAGACATCACTAACCAATCAGATTAAGCATACAAATTCAAAATCAGTTTGCTAATCCTGTGTTGGAGTAACTATAAAGAGATCCTTTGCTATCTGAACCCTTGCTATTCAAACTTAGTATAATTAATGGCTTTGGACAATTTTTTTATGGGTGGGGCGGGGTAAGATTATTTAGAGAAGTTATTTCACACCACCATGTAGACTCTTGCTTCCCAAAACCCAAATCAGGGACCAGCAGATGGTATAATGGTTACATGGACGGACTCCTATGCAGTTGACCACGGTTTAAGTTCCGCACTCAGTGGCTTAAAACACACACTAGGCACATGTTTGTGAGTGCCCAAAATCCCAAGAGAAGAATGGAGGAGATGGGATTGTGTCATGGCCATCTCCCTGAGGAATGATTTCTCACTTTCTGTCTTTTTGTGTCTATCTGTCCAGCGAGCACATGTGCTAGATGGCAAAAATCTCTCTTTTATTAAAAAAACCAACAAACAACCCAAGAAATAACAGATTGAAATCTATTACTCTTTGACCCCTCACTCTTAACTCTTAACTCAGGTAGCAAATAGATTTCAAGTAGCAAGGATTATCTTCATGTTTTCAGTTTGTTCTTAGATATAAGGTGCTATAAAAAATACAAATTTCTATTATAAATATACACATACATATATATATATAGGCTAATGTAATAAGATATTGAGATATTTTACACAATTAACCAAACCTCACTGTGCTATATTACCTATTATAAGTAAGAAATATACTGCTGGTAAAACAGGAAAGAAAAGTAAATGCCTGTTTATAGTCTCAAAAAAAGAAAATTAAACTGTATTTTAGTTTTTATTCATGGAGGTTAAGGTCAGGTGCTTAGCTCATACAGCATTAGAGAGTGTACTCTTCCTTATGTTATTATCTCGTCCAGAGCAGGAAGATGCTTCCTCCTATTAGTCCATACTGCTCATCATTAACCTGAAATCAGAATCCTCCAGAAAGCAGAAGAGAAAGCAACTAAAAAACTACACAGAGAGATGGTGGAAAAGAAGACCATGGATATGAGGGGTGGACTTTGGTCAATGACGTGGGGTAAACCACATTACTGTCTAGTTCTTGATCATTTAAAAAAGACTCTTTGACACAAGTACTCTGTGAAATGTCTACTCTAGATGATGAAGGAAACTTGTGAAGCTCAACCCCGACCCTAAATTATTCTGAAAAGAATGCACCTCTTATTTGCAAAACCAAATGTACAATATGACACTCAATACAGCCTTAAACTATTACTGTAGAAAAAGGTCCCAATGTGAGGTGGTGTAACTATTGACTCCTTTCTTACAAAGACAAAACAAAGGCTGCACATAAGCAGCCCCCACTGCAACGACAACACGGAAACCCTAACAGCCAGGTTACAGATAGCCTTACATAGTTGTTGCATAAGAACTGCCCTTAGAACACTTCCCATGTAATACATTCTCAATAAATATTTGCTGACTTCAACCTCACATAACATAATCCATGCACAAGGTAACAAAACCTGAGTAACACCAGATAGCCTTTTCTGGCTAATACTCAAGGAAACACTGACAAATTCTCACAATCTGTCTGCTGAAAATGTTCTACTGATTGCCTGTGATAAGTTAATTATGTTAGTCTTCCACTGTGCTTATGTTATGTTTTATTACTGTGGTCAATACTAATTTAGTAACAGTCATAAAAATTTAAGCTAAAGGAACCTACAAGGTCATTAAGTGTAACTTCTCGTATTATAAATGATACAAAGATCTCCTTTTCCCAGAATTCATATTTTAATACTTGCCACTTCTTTCCCTGGTTCCCTAATAGAATAAAAGAGAAGTTTTATTGCACATTTTCGCTTAGGTTAATTTTACAAGGTTAATATTAAAAGTAAATGGGCATTCTTCAAATGCCAGCCTCTGGCGTAGTGCTTTGTATATAGCAGATACTCAGCTGAGTGCTCACTTTCTGTTCTTGCTTGAAGTGTCCAAATTTGAGTAAATAACAACATGTATGTTAATATACATTTGGACAATTTTAGTCTAGCACCTTATTTCTTCTAATAGAAAAAAAAAACTAGATTTTTTTCCCTAGAGGTTTTTGCTATAGGGCACATGTGTTCACCAGAAAGACAGAGAGAGAGAGACAGAAAGTGAGAAATCACCCCCTGAGGGGGCATGGCCACGCCGCAATCCCTTTTCCATTCTCTCAGGATCTTGGGCATGCACACACATGCCCGGCGTGAGTTTAAGCCACCAAGTTCGGGACTCGAACCACAGGCGACTACATGGAAGTCCAGCGACATAGCCAGTATGCCAACTGCTGGTCCCATGATGTTTTTATTCAAAGCATATCTTTCAAAACAAATAAGTCAATTCTGTCTTTTCTACCCCTAGGAAGCTCATTTTCCCCAATAATACCAAAAACTAATAGACAAAAAACAAATCAGTTCTACAAATACCATCATTCAAGACACCTCAAGTGGAGAAAGCAAACTGGTCAATTATTTATAAATATACATACCATTACCTAAGCCAAACAAGATCAGAAAATTGACAGGCCTGAAATTGCTTAACTTGCCTTTCTGGCAAGTAGGGAATACAACTTCATCAGTTTCTAGTCACAGCAAAGCAAGGAAATGCCTTTTTTCTGGAGTTAAAACACTTGGTGCTGGACACAACCATCAACCATCAGCTGGCCTCAACACAGAAACAAAATGCACTCCAGGTCTTTTGTGTGTTTGATACAGCAAACAGGCTAAAATCAGGGTAGGTGGCGTGGCAACCAACAAAAAAATATGTGAAAGGCGGTTGATGTACTAGCCAGTCTCTATTTTTAAAGTAAAATGAAGATCGTGGACTAATGGTGAAAGAAATCTCTCAAGTCAAAAGCTTTACAGTAAATGTTTCCCACTGGAGTTGAAAGAACAATAACTATTTCTCAGAGCTAATAAACCGCCTAACCAAGAACCAAGGACAAAACCCAACTACTGAAATCTAGGACAAAAGATAGAAATCAGGACTAACATGGCATCTCTATGTAAACCTTACGGATCATCTTATTTTGCTCGACATTATTTTTCTAACATAAAAAACAACTTGACTTTTTTTTTTTTTTTAAAGAGATTTTTGCTGTATGGCGGATGCAATCGCTGGAGAGACAAAAAGGGAGAAATCACCCCTGGGGGGTGGGGGTGGCCATGCTGCAATCCCTTCTCCTCAATTCTCTTTGGGCACATATGCACACGCCCCCAGCATGAGTTTTAAGTTGCCGAATCTGGGACTTGAACTGTGGTCGACTACGCAGGAGTGAGTCCAGCTGACATAACCATTACACCATCTGCTGACCCAGACCTTTTAATTCAAAACATAACTTCCATCACAAATAAGATAATTCTGTCTTTTCTACCTCTAGGAAACTCGTAACTAAGGTGGAAACGAGACCATGTAATCACTTAATAGCAAGATGTTTACTATCATCACAACAAATAAGTAAAACAAAATTGCTCAATTTGGGGTTAAGTAAGAATTTAGAAAACATCCAAATTAGACTGCACACATAATTCTACTTAGATTCTAATTCTATGTCTACAACATATCCAGAAGTTATGACCTACAAGACTGAATAAAATCAAGAAACTCTAAACCCAGCACTGCCTTCAGGTTCCAACAACAAACCAGAGGAACCCTGTAATTTCCCTGTCACTCAGGTTAGTTCTTTCCAGAAAGTTGTCAGAACAATGATGTACCTTATTTTAACCATTTTAAGAAAACGTTTATAAGTTCTCGGCTGTAATTAAAGAGTTATATAGAGTAGCAACTGCTAACAATTAATTCTTTTACAAATCTCTGGATTTGTGTGTGGAGTACATACAATTATTAGCCAAAATATTTTCTACAATAAAATATCGGCATGTCATGTGAATTTCTAGGTCAAAGTTTACTATCTACGTTACGGCTTAACTGCAAATATGTTCATCACTCCCACCTATAGGTGTGATCTATTCTTAAACATAACTAATCACAGACATAAGGGATCTAAAAGTAATTTTTTCTTTCCTATTTTTTTCCACAGCAATATTATTCTATCAAGGTTTCAAGAAAAAACTGTTTTAAAAAGAAAAGTGCTTACTATATTCTTCTTATTGACAGTACATACAAGTTTTCTTTTTCAATTATGAAGACATTGGTATATAAATGACAGAAAGCAGAAACTAGCTTTGGTATTGTTTGTTCAAAGAAACCAAAGAAGGGCACATTGTAAGGTAAGTAAAGAAGTTTTTCTTGGGGTGGGACAGCAGCTGGCATGGTGGTTAAGGCACTGGACTCCTACATGACTGAACATGGTTTGAGTCCCAGACCTGGTGGCTTGTTTTCTCACCTACTCTCTCTTTGGGAAGCACATGTGCCTTATAGCAAATTAAAATAAGTAAAATTAAATGAGAAGTGCGATTTGGACCTTTTGTCCATGGAGTTAACGAGCTTGTTAACCTGGATTTAAGCAGAAAGTAATCACCAACATATTATGTAAACAACACTATTAAGTTAGCAGTATCTTTATTTTCTAAAACTACCTTAAAAATATTTCCAACTCTTGGGAACCAGCAGTTAGCGTAATGGCTATGTCGCTGGACTCCCACGTAGTCGACCGCGGTTCGCGTCCCGGATCCGGTGGCTTAAAACCCATGCCGAGTGCGTGCGTGCCCAAGATCCCGAGAGGAGAATGGAGGAGAAGGGATTGTGGCATGGCCATCCCCTCTGGGGGGTGATTTCTCACTTTCTGTCTGGTGAGCGCACGTGCCCTATAGTGAAAAAAACCTCTCAAAAAAAAAAAAAAATTCCAACTCTTAAATATAATTTCAGTCTCATTAAGTACTACAGTTCCAACTTCATCTTTTTTTCAAAGACTCACTTAATGCTTCAAATTACAGTAGACATACTTTTATCAGACAGCTTTTTAGTTTAATAAATAGAATTAATTATGAACTGAGATAATAAATAACTCACTGTCCAGCCAAAGGCCTACATCACATACTATATTTACATTTGTAGAATAGGAGGACAAGTACAGACTTGTTTATGATCTACAAGCCCAGTAATTTAGAAACTACAATCAACCTAAATACAAAACTCTTTGATAATTTTTAAAGGCCACATTTCTCTTGAATTCAATTTTAAATTCTTACCAGTAATGGTACCAAAGGTTAATATAGGAAGTAGTGCAAAATTTATAATCTCTCAGAACATTACCAGGAGTTAAAATCATTTGTAAAATTATTGTCTTAAAAAAAAAAGAGAAATGAGGTATCTAAAAAGCTACAAACTTATCTACTAAAAATGATTTAAATTTAATACACACTCACTGAAAAAACGGTAGTAAAGGAGCTTTCACTTTTTAACATCTTTATTGTACATAGTTACTTCATGAATTATATAAATACAGTCTATGGTACATGGGGTATGAGATATATATATTAATTAAATCTATTAATGTTGCTTATTATCCATTAATATTGCTTGTACTACAATTTTAAATAATTTTCTTTTGTAAACAGGATTTCCAAGTTGAACATTAAATGCTAGTAAGTGTGCCATTATGATTTTTAAAATATACATAAAATTACACATTTGGGGATTAAGGTGTTCGTTGCCCATTAGTTTTTCTGAGCAAATACCAAAAACTAAAGTGAACTCTACTTCAGAAGTTTTCTCGTATCAAGGCCGACACAGTTAAACTGTAATGTGTATCAATGATCCATGAAGGCAAAATTAAATACCATGATTTACTAAAAAACAGCATTTCACTATCATCATTATTTAAACACTTCACTCAATTGCCTGTACAGCTCACTTAGTATAACGATTCCCTTCTCCTATTATTCTCATAATAAATTAAAACACAACTTAATAACAATTCAGCTTTTAAGATTTGCCTTTCTTAAAAGACTTGAATCCTTTTCCTTGGCTGTCCCTCATCTGAACGTAAAAAACCAAGATGGTCAATTCAATAACGATCTGTGAGACACTAAGTCACATCATGTTAATAGACAGAAAAAAATAAATTCTGGTTTTGTGGAAGCTTTCATGGTAAGCAGGAGATTTACTACAGCTCTATAAAGGGGCAGAGGGTACCACTGAAGAATAAAGTCTGTTTTCTCTCTCTCCCCCCCTCAACTCCCCACCACATAGGACAATAGTATTTATCTGACTAATTCAAGGTGCTACAACATGACTATTGTCAAAGACAAATATTCTCCTTTAAAATATCTGAATTTCATTTTAAAATGAAAACTGAAAGCAAGAGAATCAAGTGTCAACTGCTGTGTACTATGAAAGCCTGCACTGACCTACTTCATATTAGCATCATGAAAACATGGATGCATGCCAAGAAAATGATGAAAATTACTATTTTTACAAACCTTAAGTTTGTGTTGACAAAAATGTCAGTCTTTAAATGTGTAAATAGCATATGTGCAATGTCAGTTGCTTTAGGATAGGTTTGTTTTTAAATTTCAATTTAAAAGTAGGGAGCTTTGATATTTTAATAGTAATAGTCAATGACAGACTTGCAAGATTTCATTTTCAAAATAAACGTTAACACATTTGTTAATTTTTATTTTAAAATTTCTATTGAAAGCAATCTCTCAGACCAAACCCAAATACTGTTTTCCGTTTTAAAAACAGTGCTATGCTTTTTTAAAATGTCAGTTAATGAAGAACCCTACAAGACAATGCAAGTTCAGGTTCAAAGAATATTTGCAAAGGCTCAAACAGAGGATGGGCTAACTCGGTGTATTTAATTATTAAAAGGCTGCCAGCAGTCTTGAAGAGTTCAATTCAACGCTAAAATATCGGAAATCCTCATGCAAGAAAATACAGGAATAGTAAAAGGTACTGCATCTATAATTTCTCTAAAAAAGACAAAATAGCAAGACATATATTTCATTTCGCATTTTTTAAAATTTAGAAGTCACTTTACAGCATAAACGACCTTAAAATATTTTACACTAAGGAAAGATTTCCTTCAGAATTAATGCAACAAAATAAACTCCCTAGAAGGGACATTTATTATTAGAATAAAGGAAGCAAAAAAACATCCAGAAAGGGCAGCTAACCCAACTAACTGAAAGGAAGAGATACATTAGGTTTTGTGCTGCATGATAATATTCTTACGCACAATGTCTGTATGGTGAAAATTCACAATACACTTCTTCCTCTATGACGGCAAAAAGGGAGTAAACACATTTCACATTCCCAGTTCCAAATCCATGCCACCACCGTGCAGTAATGACTTCATTTCGACCCACAGTCCCCTTACACTAAGTGAAAAACACAAATAACCTGTTCATCTGCACTCACAATTGAGGAGGGAGTCAAAGCATTTTTTGGCTACGACGACCAGGGGCTGAAGCCAAGTCCCCACACCTCCAGAGGTCCTACAAATGTGCACCCGAGTCGGGAAACCACATTCAATGAAGGCATCGGCCTCCTCCTCCGCTCCCCCGCCCGCCCCTCCACCCCCTTTGCAGCAGAAATGTGCCTGGGCTTCTTTACCCCGGCGATGGAGGATCCTCTTACCAGATGGAGTTCTTGATCTTGTGTTGCAGCGCGCTGGCCTCTGTCCCTGGCAGCCCGGGCACAAGGGCTGGCAGAGCCACCCCCGAGTTGGGGGCGCTGGGGGGAAGCTGCTGATGGGCATCAGGCTGCTGTGGTGGCGGCTGTTGTTGTTCCTCTGCCATCGCTGCTGGAGGGGTGGGAGGGAGGGCGGGAGGG
>NW_006204496.1:28090-55303 GCF_000334495.1 Tupaia belangeri chinensis | reverse complement strand
GGCCCGGGCGGCGGAGGGCAGTGAGGTGGGGGAGGTGCTGGGGGGAAAGAACGTGCATGAGGAGGAGGGAAACCAGTGGAATACTATTTGGCGTAGAAATGGGATTTTTTTTTTAATCTTTTAAGCAAGTAAAGTGAAATGAATCAACACTCTCCCCCTCCCCTCCACAAGCCAGGATTGCTCCCCTCCTGATTACAGGAAGAGACCTGAAGCAGGTAAGAGGATACGCTGACTTTTCAGAGGACCCCCAGAGAACCCCCACTGCAATTAACCACCCTTTCGGTCATTCGGTCTTGAACGGAAATCGCAAGTCAGAAGCTGGGTTGAGAGCTCCTGGGTCGGGCATTCAAAGCCCTCCAAATCTGGCCCCACTTTAGCTATCCAATCATAGCCGCCTCCATCCCCCTGCAAGAACTCGCGGCTCCAATCAGGGAAGTCTCCATGCCATCCTCTACGCGCAGCAGATTCATTCTTCCTTCGTGCCTTTGCTCATGCTGTTCCCTTCCACCTCCCCACCCCACCCCTTTTCCAGGCATGCCCTCCCTTCTCCTTTATACCGCTCCCCATTCATCCCAGGCTCTGAGGCATAGCTCAAGTCGCGGCTTGTCGGGGTCCCTGGCAGCCAAGGCCCCTGCCTGTCTCGGAAAGGAACGCGTGTTTAATACAACATGGAGGCCCAGGACTCGGCCACCAGCCCCTTCCTTTGGAGCCAGTTGGCACAGGCACACACACACACACACACACGCAGACTCTGCACTGCTCCCCGCTTCCATTCATACTTGAGATAGCGTTGCCCTCGAAGAGTAAGCCTCCCTGCCACAAACGAGCCAGTCCCCTTTAAGAGCAGAAGAAATGGTTTTTCTAGGTGGGGCTCAGGGAGGCCTAAGCTGCCTGGGTGTAGAAGACAACAGCCAAAGCCTCTGGCACCAGATGGAACAGCTGCTCAGCTCCCACTGACCTTTCTCTGGGCCTGTGGGTGTTGTGAGCCCTTCAGCTCCAACTTTCCTGACTGAGTGTCTCTCAGGTTTCTACCTGTCAGATTCTCTGGCCACTTTCCTGATGGGCCTGGACTTTGGGCCCTGAGGCTCGGCCACCTTTTAGACTCCAAGTGGGTGGTAAATCTGATCGGCTTGGGTTGCCTGGCCTTTGAGTGCTGGGTTCCCTGCCTTGGCCTGAAACCCTCTTACATTTATCCACTCTGCCCTCAGGCCTGATCCACAGACTCCAGACCCAGACTCACTCTGAATGCTTGCACATTGTGGAGGGAACAGGTGGAGGAAGGACACCTGTGTGCAGAACAGAGCTCCTCTCTGCCTTTGGGATTCCTTTGAGCTCCCAACACCCATTCCACCAACTGTATCACAGAAAGGGACACCCTTTTCCATAACCTGTTAACATTATTAGCTTTAAGAAACTATAGGTTGTTTACGAAATCTTATCGCCTATGTGCCCTTATGTCCTATGCAAAGACAGTGTTTTTCTGGACCAAACTGATGGACATGGTGTGCACTAGACAAAACCTTTGAAAAATAAAAAGAGCTAAAGTGTTATTCCTCCCCCCCAAACGTTATAATGTATGTAAAGATTATTTTCTCTATTTTGCAGATGAAATGGAAGCTTAGAGAATTGGGTAACATCCTTAAAGTTATCTAATTAAAATGCAGGAGCCAGGATTTGAATCCTAGAAATTTCAAAGCATCAAGCCACCCTGAAACTGGGATTGTATAGAAAAAAATCTTAACCTATGTACACAAACTCCATATCCATAAAGAAGAGGAGGAAGTTAAAAAAAAAAAAGTATTAGAGAAAGGTGGCAAGTTCCCAGGTTTAATAATGACTTGTTTGCAGAGAGAGAAGGCTGACTCCAGGGCGCCCCACCCTGAGAGGGGGAGACCTTAGGAAGTGGGAAATTCATCCACCGGAGGTACTGTATCTGAGTTCTGAAACAGGCCTTACGAAAAGGAAGCTGATAACCAAGATGGTTTTTCTAAAACTTCGCTACCGGGTGTCACACAGGCTGGCTTCCCGAGTGCAACTTCTAAGTTTTTAATAGGTTCCCTAAAAGACCTACGTCACCCCAGCAGCCACTAGAGGGCTCAGCAAAACTGCGACCCAGAGCTGCCCTCTAGCGGCGGTGCCAAGGGAGCATGTGTTGAGCCTTTGGGGCCTTCAAGGAGCAAAAGGCAGGTGGAGACCTGGAAGGCATAGGATCCACAGCAGTGAGAGAGGTGGCAGATAGCATCAGACTAAGGAGTCCTTATTACCAGCACAAGTCATCCTTTTAGGGAAGAGGTCACCCCCACCCCTCGCTTAACATCTGGGAGTTCTGTGTGTGTTTTGTTACAATCTTCAGACAAAATGATACAATTAATGCAGCTAAGCCATCAGAGAAAAACCTGATGAAGTTCTGCAATATTTGGGGTACAGACTAGAGCCAAACCCAGTGTAAAGGCAGGGGTGTAGCCATGTGATTCTGAAATTGTGTACCCCCTGGTTACGAAATTCTGTACAAAGACCCAGAAAATGTGGCACATTTTCTCAGCTTCAGTTTGAACTAAGTGAGAAGTAACCTAAGCCATTATACTAAGCATGGATATAATATAACTTGACACACTAGATTTTTGAGCTTTTATTTCCCAACTCTGAAGAAGATATTTATTCTCCTCTGTAAAAGTATATGCCAGTGGATGATTTTAAGGAACACCTGTGTAATGGGAAGAAAAACGCTGGTCTTGGATCAGAAGACTCAGGAATTCAAATCCTGTTTCCATCTTTATAATAACTAAAATAATGATCTGCCTCGCAGGGTTGTTCTGGCATGACAGTCACGTTGCTGAACTCCTGTAGTTGACTGTGGTGGAACAACGTGTGAAAAGATATGTAAACCACAGGAATACTGAATACGTCTAAGAATGAGCAGGTGAGGTGGGAGCACCTCAAAGTAACGACTATGTTTTGATTATCCTAGAAGTCCCAGAATATAAATCCTGACTCCTCAATGTTCAATTAATATTTGTTGAATTAAGGCCAGCCAGCTACCTAATCTTAATTTTCTTAGCCTAATTCCTTATACCATCTTACTCTCTTATGTCTATAAACCTTGGCCCCTTTATGAAACTGTAAATTTTTATACTGTCCAGACTGAAGCATATGCATTTATTATGTTTTTTTTTTTTGAGAGGTTTTTTCACTATAGGGCGCGTGCGCTCACCAGGCAAACAGAGAGAGACAGAGAGACAGAAAGCGAGAAATCACCCCCCAGGGGGGATGGTCACGCCGCAATCCCTTCTCCTCCATTCTCCTCTCGGGATCTTGGGCACGCATGCACATGCGCCTGGCATGAGTTTTAAGCCACCAGGTCCAGGATGCGAACCGCGGTTGACTACGTGGGAGTCCAGAGACATAGCCATTACGCTAACTGCTGGTTCCCTGTATTTTTCATGCCTAATACATAGTAGTGTCAGGCCCAGGAGATAGAACTAAATACAACATAGTCCCAATTCAAAAGTACTTTACGTTCTGTGGTCCAGAAAGACATGTTAACATGTCCGCTAGTTCTATGGAGACAGAATGAAGGAACGTATTGATACTGCTTAGGGGTTTAAAAAGGGTGTTTGAGGGACCAGTAGATGGTGTAACATTTATGTTGCTGGACTCCCACGTAGTCAACCGAAGTTTGAGTTCTGAACCTGGTAGCTTAAAATTCAGGCCAAACCTGTGGCTTAAAACTCAGACCAAGCACATGTGTGGTTTGTGCCCAAAATCCTGAGAGGAAAACGGAGAAGGGATTGCGGTGTAGCCATCCCCAGCGGGTGGGGCATGGTGGGGAGGCTGATTTCTCACTTGTCTCTCTGTCTCTCCAGCAAACACATAAGCCCAGCAAAAATCTCTCTTTAAAAAAAAAAAAAAAAAAAGTGGAGAAGGCCTCTTGGCTGGCATTTGAATTGGATCTCACTGGGTGAATGGGGGTAAAGGGTGTGTGAAAGGACGTTATTTAATGAGAGAATGATGCATGGCTCCCTGCTAGCTCTGTGATCAGATCCTTAGTGCATATTAGGGGAGGAAAAAAGAAGAGGAAGGAGATACAAGCCCATTTTACAAAATGTAACTGTGTTGTTAGTTATGATTCTTCTGTCAAAAGAAGATGAGGTCTAAAATAAGTTTCATCAGGGAACCAGCAGTTAGTGTAATGGCTATGTCGCCGGATTCCCATGTAGTCGACCGCGGTTCACGTCCCGGACCCAGTGGCTTAAAACTCACGCCGGGCGCGTGCGCGTGTGTGCCCAAGATCCTAAGAGGAGAATGGAGGAGAAGGGATTGTGGCGTGGCCATCCCCCCTGGGGGGTGATTTCTCGCTTTCTGTCTCTATGTCTCTCTCTGTCTGTCTGGCGAGCGCACGCGCCTATAGTGAAAAAACCTCTCCAAAAAAATAAATAAATAAAATAAGTTTCATCATTGGTAAATATTGATTGGTTAAATGGTGAAGGTGTGCAATTCATTATCACAAATTATGGTGGTTTATCAGATCTTGAAAAGATAAGGTTCTATCCTGATTTCTTTTTTCCACACTTCAAAATAAAAACAAAGTATCCCCCCCCTTTTCCCTTAATCATTTCACTCTAGAAACTAAAAGTAGAACATGTAATCACCTGCATGTTATTATTTAAGAGAACAGAGAAGGCTCTCCATTTCCCCCATCACTATCCCCAAAGCATCCTTGATAACAGAAAGTGATGGTTAATTTCTTTGGGCTAACCCGCTGTCTTTCAAAGTGCAAGTAGCTGGGGCCAGTAGGTGGCATGATGGTTAAGGTGCTGACTCTCACATGGTCAACCATGGTTCGAGTCCCGGTCCTGGCAGCTTGAACGCTCACCTTCCTTCTCTCTCTGTCTCTCTGTCATTCTCTGATCAAATAAAAAATAATAATAAATGAAATTAAATTAAATAATTCTTAAAAAAAATACAAGGAGCCTTAGGAGGACTAATATATTAACTTCCAATGCTATAACATGATTGAGTTTTCAGTTTTCTTTTTTCTTTGGAGAGGTTTTTGCTATAGGGCACATGTGCTTGCCAGAAAGAGAGAGAGAAACAGAGAGACAGAAAGCGAGAAATCACCCCCCAGAAGTGATGGCCATGCCGCAATCCCTTCTCCTCCATTCTCCTCTCCGGATCTTGGGCATGCATGCACACGTGCCCGGTGTGAATTTAAGCCACTGTGTCTGGGACTCGAACTGCATGGGACTCGACTACATGGGAGTCCAGCGACGCAGCCATTACGCCAACTGCTGGTCCCGAGTTTTCAGTTTTAATAGCATTAGAGAGAGGAGTACAGTGGGGAGGAAGGAAATAAGGAAGGGGAGCAAGGTTACAGAAGGAGATTGGGGGTGCAGCACTAAGTGAATATTGACAGGTTTGAATACATGTGCTCAGTTTCAGGAGTACTAATGTGAGTAGATGTGCAAAAGCACATTTTCCTGTTAGGCACAAATACTCTATTATATCAGTAAAGCAATAGTCCGTTAAGGTTAAATAGACTAACCAAATACTGGGCAAGGTAGTGGCTGTTAACAACACTGTCACTACCTGGCTATGTGACCTTATCTATACAAACCATTCTTTCAGGGCCTTTCACTTATCTCCAGGGATTAATGGGATAAAGTTCACGTAAAGTCCTTGGTTCTTCAAGCGAAAGGTATGATGCAAATGAATGCCAGGGACTGCTTTGATTTCACTTAGAAATTTTCCACTGTTGGTACCATGTATATGTGGTTATGTTGTGACCTGCAATCTCTTTTATAAAGGAAGGTTCGAGTTAATACCATTCATCTGAATTTTAAGGCAAGTGTTTACTTTCACTTGGGGCCAAAAAGTCCTAAGTGGAAATTTGATCTCTCGGTAATTTAGACCAGCAGCAGCAACTGTGAACAAAAGCAGGTCAAGAAAAAGCCTATTTGCCTAACCCTAAATGTGTCAGTGAAAGGACATCAGAGCTGATCCTCAAGGAGGAAGTCAGTGCTGGTGCGGTCTGCACTGGTGGAGCCTCACCAGGCATCTGCAGACCCCGTCATTGCTTGAACCATTGCGAGGCGCCCTTGAGTAAGTACTATGTACAAGTAATTATGTTGGTACCTCATGAAGACCTAAAAGTAAGTGGTAAATATGATGTCATCTTCAGAAGTTCACGATTTAGTTGGAACACAAGACATATTGGCCCATGAATACTTTCAAAAGTGAAATAAAAATGCAAGGAACAAACGGAAAACAGTGTGGGGCAAGACGAGCTATTGATTTGGTTTGTGCTCCTTGTATGTTTTCTTCCCCTCCATTCTGAGCAGCTTCCAGGGAGCTGTGTCTTACCAGGCAGAAGGCTGTCTGATAAGAACCCGCAGACAGTTTCCGGGGCATCATCCACATTGTGAACAAAGCCTCCTGCCACAGGACCCCTTAGAATGCAAGGTCCATTTTGGGCTGGCAGGTGACACAGTGGTTAAGGCGCTGGACTCCCACATGACTGTGGTTTGGGTCTCGAACCTAGTAGCTTACTCTCTCTCTCTCTCATGTCAAGGTGAAAAATAATAAACAAACAAACTTTTTTTTTTTTTAGAAAAAGAATGCAGTGTCAATTTTATCCCTGGAGTTGCATCCAGCAATCTACCTTCCAGGTTCACTGCTCCTTGAAGAGATTTTGCTAAGGGATTAAAAAGGTAATCATCTCAGGAGAGCAAAGGAAAGAAGGAATTGTGGGCAGGTGGAAATATATAGAGAAACATCCCTCCAAAACAGGAAAAAATTCAAAGATCAGAGTTCGAGTAGTGGAGATACCAGCTTTGCTTCTAAGAAACATACCAAGGAGATATCCTAACCTCAGATGGGTGCATGGTGCACCTAAGTAGGCTAGACGCCCTCTCCCCTCTTGGCCCCCAAGTGGAGGAGTTGCCTGGTGTCTAAGGACCATATTCTTTGGTCATTAAGGATATCAAAGTTCAAATATATATATATATATTTGAACCAATACTGCTTCTGTTGTTATAGAGTTATAAAATTATACAAAATTATAAGACATATTTTGAACATTATCTTTAAAATTCAGTATTTTGAAACTTTGAAAGTTGTTTGTAAACTGTCAAGAATTATGGAGTATGAGCTAAAATTCTTTGCTATGTAAAGTAAATGTTTGTGGAAAAATGTAAAATAAAAACAAGTTGTAATTAAAAAAAAAAAGATATCAAAGTTCATCTTCCCCATTTCTAGGCCCAACGTAAGTCAACCAGACTCTCGTATAATCCTAGGATCAGAGGAAAGCCCAATTCAGATGGGATCCCCTTCTATGCTAGCAGAATTAATTCACCCCTGAAGTCTGGGGTGAATTTGATTGACTTAAAGAAAGTAACAAAATACGAGACCAGCAGTTAGCGTAATGGCTATGTCTTTGGACTCCCATGTAGTCAACCGTGGTTCAAGTCCTAGACCTGGTGGCTTAAACTCACGCCAGGCATGTGCGCATGCGTGCCCAAGATCCCAAGAGGAGAATGGAGGAGAAGGGATTGTGGCGTGGCCATCCCTCTGGGGGGTGATTTCTCACTTTCTGTCTCTCTCTCTCTCTGTCTGTCCGGCAAGTGCACGTGCTCTAGAGCAATGACCCCTCCAAAAAAAAAAAAAAAAAAAAAGGTGAAACCCATCAGATTATTCAGGATAAACTCCTTTAGGTAAAGTCACTGATGGCCACATCTACAAAATACCTTCATAGAAACATCTAGATTGGTGTATAATTGAAAAACTGGATATGTATCAACTTGAGAAGTATAAGTAACTATCACATTCACCACACTTTTGAGGGTTTTTTTTTTTTTTTTAAATGTCAGATAGAGAAAGTGCCCCTTAGTAGGGCATGGTCACACCACAATCTTTTCTTCTCCATTACTCCACCTCGTCAGGATCTTAAACATGCACGCACATGTGCCAAGTGTGTTTTTCAAGCTACTAGGGCCAAGATTTGAACTGGAGTTGGCCATGTGGGATCCAGCTCCTTCCACATAGTGTTTTACAACATTGCAGGGCTGTCCTAGGCTCACCACCCTTTTTATATGATCTTTTGTATTTGCAAAGAGGAAGAAGATATCTTCAGAATTTGTCCATAGGAACTTCAAGAGAAGTCATTTCCTATGAAGTAGGCCAGCCTATCACCTTTTCTAGGATAGGTCTATTTTCTGTGTTCTTCCTTGTACATAAATAGATTTAGTCCAAGGAACTTTCCATTTTACCCCTTTTTTATTTTCTTTACTGTCATCTGAAAGTATGCCAATGTAGAACTGTGGTTGATGTTAGCATGGGTTTTGGGTATTTTTTTTTCTAAACAGCCCCCCCACCACCACCATTTATAGTGTCTCTAGTTGTATCTGTAGCATGATTTTCCTGATTTGGCCAAACCCCAGATTATCTGCCATATCCTTGATCCCATTCTAAGTCTGGCTTATTGATATCAGCCTCCATCCTTGTCTGGAGGAGACAAGGATGGAAAGTTACAAGACCCTGGCTCCTTGATTGCAGCAGGACTCAGCATCTGACTCCAAATCAACCTAGACAGTGGCCTATGAGCTGGCTGAGTGTAAGAGCTTTGCCCAAGAAAGAGGTTAGTAACTAGCTGAAAACTTGATTCATTTCTTAAGAAGTACAAATGTGGTTGTTTTTTTAAAAAAAGGACTAGGCAGTTGGCAATAAAACAGCAGCTAAAAGACATACAAGAGAAAGCAGACCTCAGAAACCATTAGACAACGGCAACCAGTAGAAGCAATCAGTAAGCAAAAACTATAGGAAGATAAGCTGGAAAAGCTTTCAGAAGATAAGATAGTTGCTTAGTAATGGCAGGAGCTAGACCCATGCATTGACAGGAATTGAGTAGATTTTCTCATGCAACACCAGAATAAGGGGGTCGCAAATGAGGAAGAACAGATCATCAGTCAGACCTTGGGGAGATCCAGAATAGTCACCCAGAAACCAGGAACAGATATACAAGCAACCGCATAGAAACTTGAAGAGAGATAGGAAACAAAAAAATGTATTTAGGTTCCAATCCAGTTCTAGCAACCGATTTATCTTGTTGGACCTTCAAGAACAGGTTTCCCTACTCTCCTCTCTTAGTTTGACACAAATAGTTCTTTCGCTAAGACTCTTACACACATGGACACACACACACACACACACACACACACATTTATAGTCCTAAGCATCTGAAAGGCTCACTCATTTGTCAAGAACTCAACCCTCTAGGAAGTCTTCCCTTATCTGTTCCTCATCCAGGTTTGAGTTACCATGGCCCTTTGCTACCAGGCAGATTTATGCCATAAACATAATCTCATTGTATGGTAATTGCCTAAAGGGGGACTTCAAAAAGGTCATGGAGGTCTAGCCCTGTAGTACAGTGGTTAGGAGCTACACAGAGGAAATCAGATTTCACATGGCAGACTATGGTTCATGTCCCAGTCTGCCAGATTAAAAACACACCGTGAGGGATGGAGAATTGAAGGAAAAAGGATAGTGGTGTGACCAGGCTCTGTTGGGGGTTGCTTCCCCCACCTCTTTGTCCTGTGCATACACATATCCTCTGACATTAAAAGAGAAAAACCTCATGAAAAATAGAATTTAAAATAAAAAAGATTAAGCTTTAATTCTCAACATAAGCGCTGTCAAGTTCAAGATACTTTTGTAATGTTATTACCAGCCATTTAGAACTGAGAGTCCTGGGAATTAATTTAACCAAGTTAATGTAGCCTTTTTTTTTTTTAACACTATAAACCAAAGAAAAAACAATGCCCTTCAAAGATTTCTTTTTTTAAGATTAGGAAATAAGAAGTCAGAAGGAGGAAAATCAGGAACATAGGTAGGTACCTAATGATTTCCCATCAAAACTCTTGAAAAATTGCCCTTGTCTGAGAGAAATGAGTTTTTGTTTTGTTTTTTAGAGAGATTTTTGCTCTAGAGCACGTGCCCTCACTGGACACACAGAGAGTCAGAAAGCAAGAAACCACCCACTAAGGTAGATGGCCATGCCACAATCCCTTCTCTGTTCTCCTTTTGGGAATTTGGGCACATACACACATGTGCCCAGTGTGAGTTTTAAGCCACCAGGTCTGGAACTTGAACCATGGTTGATTACATGGGAGTTCAACAACATAACCATTACACCATGTAGTGGTCCCATGTTTTGTTTTGTTTTTCAGAGAGATTTTGCTGTAGGAGCACATACTCTCTCTGGAGAGACAGAAAGAGATAGACAGAAAGAGAGATCATCCCCCAGGGGGAATGGCCACACTGCAATCCCTTCTCCTCTGTTCTCTTGGGATCTAGGGCACACACACGCATGCGTCCAGTGTATTTCAAGCCTCCAGGTCTGGGACTCGAACCACAGTTGACTATGTGGGAGTCCAGCAACATGACTGTTAACGCCATTTGCTGGTCCCAGATGAGAGAAATGAGTAGGAGTATTATCGTGCTGTAGGACTCTGATGAAGCTTTCTTGGGTGTTTTTTCTGCTATAGCTTCAGCTAATTTTCTTGAAATCCTTTCATAATAAGCAAATGTTACCATTCTTTGGCCCTGTAGAAAGGGAACAAGCAAAAGGCTTTGAGCATCCTAGGAAATTGTTGACAGTTTCTTTGGTTTTGACGGGTTTACTTTTGCTTTGACTGGACCACTTCTACCTCTTGTAGCCATTGTTTTGATTGTAACTTTATGTTCAGGATCATACTGGTAAGACCATGTACCATCTCCTGCTACAGTTTTTCAAAGAAATGCTTCATGGTCTTGATCCCACTTGTTTAAGATTTCCATTGAATCCTCGGTTCTTATCTGTAGCTGATCTGGGCACAACAGTTTTGGTATGAATCAAGCAACAAGTTTGCTCAGCTTTAATTTTTCAGTCAGAATTTTGTAAGGTGAACCCAGTTGAGATGTGGATGGTGTTGCTGTTGTTTCTTCTGTTAATCATCAGTTCTCCTCAACTAGAGTACAAAGTTTAATTTTTTTTTTCTTGCAAATTGATATGGATGGTTGGCCACCGTGGGTGCTATCTTCAACATTGTCTTGCCCCTTCTTAGAATTAGTTGTTGGGACTAGCAGGTGACATAGTGATTAAGGTACTGGACTCCCATATGGCTAATAGTGGTTCAAGTACCAGATCCAGCAGCTTGGAGATCAAATTGGACATTTGTGCATGCATGTCCAAAACCCCAGGAGAACAGAGGAGAAGGGATGGTATGCCATCCCCCGGGGGTGATTTCAAATGCATACAGTAAAGTGGCAGAATACAAAATTAACTTACAAAAATATATAGCATTTCTATATACAAACAACAAGCAAACAAGCAGACAGAGAAGAACTGAAAAAAGTAATCCCATTTACCATAGCCACAAAAATTATAAGATACCTAGGAATAAAACTAACCAAGGAAGTCAAAGACCTCTGTAAGAAAAACTATGAAAATCTTTAAAAAGTTGAAAGTGACACAAAGAAGTGGAGGGACGTCCCATGTTCCTGGACTAGAATAATTAATCAAAATGGCACTCCTACCCAAATTAATCTACATATTTGAGGCAATCTCTATAAAGTTACAAGAGACATTCTTGACAGATCTAGAAAAAATAATCATAGAACTTGCCTGGAATCATGAAAGACCCTCTATTGCCAAAGTAATCCTATACAAAAAGAGTGGAGTGGGTGGCATCTCATTTCCTGACCCCAAAATATATTACAAAGCTGTGATACTCAAAACATCATGGTATTGGTACAGAAACAGATATGAGGACCAATGGAACAGAGTAGAGACACCAGAAATAACCCCCAAAACATACAGCCAAACATACTCTTTGTTTTTGACAAAGGGTCAAATCCAGTGGGAAAGAAAAAACCTCTTTAGTAAATGGTGCTGGGAAAACTGGGTATTCACCTGCAGAAAGATGAATCTAGACAGGGAGGCTCCTCACTCTGAAAGTAATCACTGTTTGACTTTATGTCTTTCCCTTACACTATAATCTCCAGTCAGCCTACATTAAGTAGAAGCAGAGAACTAAAAGAGATTCTCATCTGTAAAGTACAAGAATAACACTAGTTGGAAGAAACTCACTAGAAGAAAAAATGACTAAGGAAAGGTGTTCATTAAAAACAGATAAGGTTACATTTATTTTATGAAATTTATAATTTTAAGAAAAGTGTAATTATTATAAGGAAACTATATATTTCTAAAGATTATCCTCAAAGAGATTCAAGATGTTATTACGTCCATAAAAATGAAGTGAACAGTGATCTTAGAAATTTAAAAAAATAATTTTTGAAATAAAAACTTATCACACATGTATCACCAATAGAATCTCTTTAAAAGGATGATTATAGAATAACCATTATGCCATCTGCTGGTCCCAACACCCATCTTAAAAAAACAAAAAACAAAACACACTGAAGACATGGAAAAGGTTGTCGAAGTGCCATCCCTCATAAAAGGTCGCTGTCTTAGCTGAGGCTGCTATAATGAAATATCTTAGACTAGGTAATTTATAAACAACAAAAAACTTGGGGCCAACAGGTGGCATGGTGGTTAAAGGTGCTGGACTCCCACATGGCTGGCAGTGGTTTGAGTCCTAGACCTAGCAGCTTGCTTTATCACTCCCCCCCCACCCTCGTCCCTCTCTGGTCAAATTAAAACAAACAAATGAATAAATAATGTTAAATAAAAGAATTCTTTTAAAAATATTTAAAAAATAAAACAAAACGTAATTGCTTACAGTTTTGGAGGTGGGAAGTCCAGATCAGGCACCAGCAGATCCAGTGTCTGGTGAGGGCTCCTCTCTGTTTCATAGTGCTTTTAGTTGAATTATCACATGGTAGAAATTGGAAACAAGCTCCCTCAGACTTCTTGTACAAAGGCAGTAATCATATCAATGAAGGCTCTGCTTTCTTGACTTAATCACCTCCCTAAAGTCCCTACCACATCATACTATTGCACTGAGTATTAGGTTTCAACATATGAATTGTGAGGTGAACAAACATTAAACCATAACAGTTAAACCATAGCATAACCAAATACAGATGGTTCTACAAGTAAGGAACAAATGATCCCTATTCTATGTTAATAATTAGTCCAAAGTATGGAAAAAAAAACAGCAAGATTTCCAATTCCTTTACAGTGGTGCTCACATAGCCTGCATATTTAAGACATATAAAGAAAACACACTTGTTTATGAACAAAGGTACATAAATCCTGGGTTAAGTATTAATAAAATGAAGCCAGAAATAGACTTTTATACTATACCATAATTAAGTAGGACTTACTCCAGGTATCCAAGGCTGGTTCAAAATTCAGAATATATTACTGCAACTCACTATATTGTATTCAAATTAAAGAAAAATGAGGGACCAGCAGATGGCGTAATGGTTATGTCATTGGACTCCCAAGTTGTTGACCATGGTTCCAGTCCTGGTCTGACAGCTTAAATTCATGCCGGGCATGTGTGCGTGCGTGCCCAAGATCGAGAAATCACCCCCCAGGGGGAATGGACACACCACAATCCCTTCTCCTCTATTCTCCTCTCAGGGTCTTGGGCACGCACGCACATGCGCCCAGCGTGGGTTTATGCCACCGGGTCCGGGACTCGAACCACGGTTGGCTACATGGAAATCCAGTGACATAGCCATTATGCTAATTGCTGGTCCCTCAAAAAAATTTTTTAAATGATAAAATTATCTTGAGATGCAAAAAAGCATTTAACACAATTCAATACCCATTTTTTAAAAAGAATTATTTATTTAATTTTATTTATTCATTCATTTATTTTAATTTGACCAGAGAAAGACACAGCAAGAGAGAGGGAGGGAAAGTGAGAAAGCAAGCCACCAGGTCCAAGACTGGAGCCATGGTCAGGTATGTGGAGGTGTCCAGGACCTTAACCACCACGGCACCTGCTGGTCCCTCAACACCCATTTTTAATGAGAAAGAAAACCAGAAGTAGAAAGTAATTTTCTTATTTTCATGAATGCTATCTTCATATATGAACATCATACCTAATGATGAACCTCAGAAGTTTTTCCACCAAAATTTTTGCAGTTTTATTTTGAGAGTCCAAGCCAATGCTATGTAATAAGAAAAAAGAAAAAGATGCAAATCAGAAAAAAATATTTTAATGTCTATTTAAAATATAATGTATTTTATTATATATAATAAACACAAAATAATTTTTAAAATAGGCAAACTAGTAGAAGCATGAGAATAGGGGACCAGCAGATGGCATAATGATTACATTGCTAGACTCCCAGGTAGTCGACCATGGTTCCAGTCCCAGACCCAGTGGCTTTAAACTCATACTGGGCACATGCGGGTGAGTGCCCAAGATGCTGAAAGGAGAATGGAGAAGAAGGGATTGTGACGTGGCCATCCCCCCCCAGGGTGGGGGGGGATTTCTTGCTTTCTGTCTCTCTGTCTCTCTCTGTCTGTCTGGCGAGCACACGTGCCCTATAGCAAAAATCTCTCCATAAAAAAAAAAAAAAAAAGAGAGAGAGACATGGAAATAGGAAATAAACACTTCAATAATTTAAAACAAGTTGTGTTTTCTTATCCTTAGCACTGGCAAAACATTTTTAAAATTATTTTTGGGGGCCGGCAGGTGGTTGGGGGGTTAAGGGGCCGGACATATGGCTAACCATGGTTCAAGTCCTGAGCCTGGCGGCTTGCTTTCTTACTTTCCCTCTCTCTCTGTATGTTTCTCTCTGGTCAAATTAAAATAAAATGAATGAATAAATAAAATTTAAAAAATTATTTTTAAAGAATTACTTACTGATTTAATTCCATTTGTTATTATTATTCTTTTTGGAGAGGTTTTTTGTTTTTGTTTTTGTTTTTGTTTTTGCTTTTTGCTGTAAGGAGTGTGCACTCACCAGAAAGACAGAGAGAGACAGAGAGGCAGAAAGTGAGAAATCACCTCCCAGAGGGATGGCTAAGCCGCAATCCTTTCTCCTCCATTCTCCTCTTGGGATCTTGGGCACACATGCACACGTGCCCGGCATGAGTTTAAGCCATGGTCTGGGACTTAAACCATGGTCGACTAGCCATTAAGGTAACTGCTGGTCCCCATGTTATTGTTATTTTTTAATTTGACAAGAGACAGAGAGAGAAAGGGAAAGTGAGAAAGCAAGCCACCAGGTCTGGGACTCAAACCACTGTGGGTCATGTGGAGTCCAGTGCTTCAACCACCATGCCACCAGCTGGCACCAGAACTGGCAACATTTTAAGAGACTGATAATATTTAGTTTATAAATATGTCAAAAATCAGGTATCATTTATACTTGGTGAAACCATAAGATTTCTTAGAAAGCAAAATTTACCCTAAGTTTTTAGTCTGTAACTTTCTTTCGCTCTGCAATTTTGTTCCCACAGTTTTAGCCTACAGAAATTTTTCATAGTGCACAGCAAAATGCTTGTTTGTGGGTACAAAGAAAATGCAAGAGGCCCACCCTCTGAGGTGTGTTGGTGATGTCCTGGCTCATGAAGCTGAAGTCACAATCCAACCGCAATTTGAGTCCCCAACATGGCCAGTTTGAAAACACACCAGGAAGGTATGTGTGTGCCCAATATCCCAGTGGGCTAGAGGACTAGAAAAGGGGTAGGACAGCCTGACTCAGCCCTGAGGAGAGTGCTTCTCTCTCTGTATGTTTTCATGCATGCACACGTGCTCTGTCATGAATGAAAAATTAAAGAAGAAAAAGAAAATTCAAGAATGTTGGGACCAGCAATTAGCATAATGGCTATGTCGCTGGACTCCCACATAGTCGACCACGGTTCGTGTCCCGGACCCAGTGGCTTAAAACTCACACCGGGTGTGTGTGCGTGTATGCCCAAGATCCCGAGAGGAGAATGGAAGAGAAGGGATTACAGTGTGGCCATCCCCCCTGGGGGGGGGGTGATTTCTCGCTTTCTGTCTCACTGTCTCTCTCTGGCAAGCGTACGCGCCCTATAGCAAAAACCTCTCAAAAAAAAAAAAAAAAAAAAAGATTGTTTGTTGCAAATTTTCAACAATTTGGTTAATGTGTCTTTGTATAGTTTTTTGGAGGTTTGTCTTAATTGGAGGTTTTTAAGTTTCTTGAATTTGTGTGTCTACTTCTTTCCTCAAATTTGGGGAATTTTCAGCCAATATTTCTTCAAATAGTCTCCCAGCCCTTTCATCTCTTTTCTCCTTCTAGAATTTCTGTAACACATATTGGTCCAATTGACCAATACATGCTGTGTTTGTGGGGGGGACACCCCCCCCTAAAAAAAAAAAAAAAAAAAAAAAAAAAACCTGTCCAAAAAAAAAAGAATGTTTGTTGCAACATTGTTTCAAAGAGTAAAAAACTAGAAATTTTCCAAAATTCTGTAGTAGGGAAATGACTGAATTATTACAAGTACAATAACTTGTACTTGTAACATTATGCAACTATTTAAAAATGAGGCTTACGTTCATTAGATATAGAAAGAGCTATAAGATTTATTTTTAGGGTAAAAAACCCCAAAATTATTATAAAGCATGAATGTGTGTATATTTTTAATATTGCATGTACATACGCATGTATATATTCATGTACATGCATCAAAACAATGTGGAGGCCCAGCTGTGTAGCAGTTGCTGGTTGGTACTACTGTTTGGCAAGTTGAGGTAATTTGGAATACTCGGATTTGACTCCTGGCCCACTCTAAAAGCCAGCCCTGTAGTCTCAGCCTCTCAGGAGGCTGAGACAGGAGTACTGCAAGCTCACAGCTACTGTGGACAACACAGATTCTATTTCAGGAGCCAAGTGTGGTGGTATGTGCTTGTGGCCTCAGCTACTCAAGTGACAGAACCAAAATACAGATCTCGACATAATAAACCCCTCTCTAAAATTTAAAATAATAATAATTGTTTGGAATTAAGCTGACTTAAGCTTCTCTAGAGCAAACAGTAAGAATCCAGGAGGAAAGGGACCGGCAGGTGTCATAGTGGTTAAGGGAACTGGATTCACACCTGTCCCACCATGATTCAAGTCCCAGACCGGGTGGCTTGCTTTCTCACTTTCCCTTTCTCTCTCTCTCTCTGGTCAAATAAATGAATAACAATAACAAATGGAAATAAATAAAGAAATAATTTTTTAAAAAAAGAATAAAAAAAGAATACAATTATATAAAAAAAAGAATACAGGGACCAGCAGTTAGCATAATGGCTATGTCGCTGGACTCCCACGTAGTCGACCGCGGTTCAAGTTCCGGACCCGGTGGCTTAAAACTCACACCAGGCACGTGTGCGTGCATGCCCAAGATCCCGAGAGGAGAATGGAGGAGAAGGGATTGCGGCGTGGCCATCCCCCCGGGGGGGTGATTTCTCGCTTTCTGTCTCTCTGTCTCTCTCTGCCTGTCTGGCGAGCGCACGCGCCCTATAGCAAAAACCTCTCAAAAAAAAAAAAAAAAGAATACAGCAGGAAATAAAAGCAGAATTAATGTTTTACTCTAAATATTTCAGTGTTGTTTGAATCTTTCAATATAAATATATTGATGTAAATGTATTTGACTTACAAAACTCTTTTTTTCTTTATTGTCAGAGAGCACATGCCCTTGTCAGGGAGTTAGAGAAAGCATCTCCTGGAACTAGCAGTTAGTGTAATGGCTATGTCTCTGGACTCCCATGTAGTTGACCGCATTTTGAGTCCCAGACCCGGTGGCTCAAATTCACCCCGGGTGCGTGTGCTTGCGTGCCCAAGATCCCAAGAAGAGAATGGAGGAGAAGGGATTGCGGCGTGACCATCCCCCTGGGGGGTGATTTCTCGCTTTCTGTCTCTCTGTCTTTCTCTGTCTGGCGAGCACATGCACCCTATAGCAAAAAAAAAAAAAAAGAGACAGCACCTCCTAATGGAGCATGATCCCACCATGATCCTTTTCCCTTCATTTCTCTATCTCATCAGGATTTGGGGCACACATGCACACCTGGCATGTTTTTCAAGCTGCTGGGGTCAGGATTATTTATTTTATGAAAAACAGAGAGAGAGAGGGGGAAAAAAAACAAAACCAGTACCCTGAAGAGGGTCTCACCCCTGGATCTCCTCCCAGCCTTCTCAGCTAACCAGAATCATGCATTTCCATGCCCAGCACAAACAGATTGACCTGGGAACCAAATCTGGATCTTCCCTGTTGTGACTTCCAGCTTAGCAGACTCACATGCTACTACTCTGCCATTACCACTTGGCCAACCTAGTGAATTTTTATACATATAGTACTCATGTAACCACTACCCAGAATAAGCTAGAGCATATTTCTGCTCCTTAGAATGCTCTATTCTGCTGCTACATTGTACCCACCATAAGATGAAATCACTGTATTTACTTTAATCACCATAAAGTACTATGTCTTCTCATAAGATCTGTGGGAATCTTATCTGTTCTAACTTTGTGCTCGCTTTTTATTTAGTATCATGTGTGCTATAATAATTTATTGTCAAGGGTTTTTTATTGCTGTGTAGTATTCCATTGTATGAATATAGCATACTTTATTTGTTCTGCTGTGATAAATATCTGAGTTATTTCCAGTCTAGGACTGTGATGACAAAAACTGCTATGAACAACCTTTATTTTCTTCATTTTTAACTCTTCTTCTAGGTATGCACTGATAATGTATTATGGTTTGGTCTTATTTGCATTTGCCTGACAACTAATCATATGGAAAACATTTCATGTGCTTATGTTCATATGGATATTCTCTTTTGTAAAATACCTGCTCAAATGTTTTGTTCATTTTTTTATTGATTTGTTGGTTTCTTTCCTTTTTCTTTTTTTTTTTTTTAAGAGGTTTTTGCTATAGGGTGTGTGCACTCGCCAGAAAGGCGTGAGTTTAAGCCACAGGGTCTGGAACTTGAACCACGGTCGACTACATGGGAGTCCAGCGACATGGCCAATACACTAACTGCTAGTCCCGATTTATTGGTTTCTTATCGCTTGTGAGCATTCTTTAGCATTCTTTAGAAATTGTGGATATGAGTTATTTCTTGGATCTCTATGCATTATATATGATATGTGTATGTTTGTATACAAATACACACATCTGCATATCCAATATTTTTTACTATATTGTGTCTTGCTATTTCTTTTAAAAAATATTATTATTGGGACCAGCAGATGGCATAATGGATACGTCACTGGACTCCCACCTAACTGACAGCGTTTCGAGTCCTGGGCCCTGTGGCTTAAAACTTACGCCAGGTGCACGTGTGTGTGTGCCCAAAATCCCAAGAGGAGAATGAAGGAGAAGGGACTGAGGTGTGGCCATCCTCCCCAGGAGGGGATTTCTTGTTTTCTTTCTCTATCTCTCTGTCTCTCTGGTGAGCACATGTGCCCTATTAAAAAAAAAAAAAACTCTCAAAATGTATTACTATTATTACTGTTTAATTTGCTATAGGGCACATGCACTCACCAGAGAGCAAGAGGGAGTGAGAGAGAGAGAAACTGAGAAAGCAAGCTGCCAGGTCCAGAATTCTAATTGTCATCAGCCATGGGGTGTCCAGTGCCTTAACCACTATATTATCTGCTGGCCCACTATTTTTTTCTTTAATAGTGCCTTTTGATAAACAGAACTTTAAAACTTTAAATAATCCATATTTTCTTTCATTTTTGGGGGGAGAAGCCATATTTAAGAAATCATTGACTATCTAAAATCATAAAATTATTCTTCTATGTTATGATCTAGAACAGAGTTTAGAAAACCATAGAGTGTCCTGCCACTTATCTTTATCAATACATTTTTGTTGGAACACAGCCATTCTCATTCATTTGTATATTGGCTATGGCTGCTCTTGTACTACAAGAGAGTTAAGTAGTTGCAACAGATACTATACAGACGACAAAAGTAAAAATATTTTTTATCTGGCTCTTTTTAAAAGAATTATAATGAAATTAATTAATTCTTATTCTTGTTGTTATTTTTAATTGTACCAGAGTGACAGAAAGAGAGGGGAAGTGAGAAAGCAAGCCTCCAGGTCCAGGACTTAAACCATGGTCGGCCTTGCAGGAGTCAGCACCCTAACCACTGCACCACCTGCCGGCCCCCCATCTGGCTCTTTATAGACAGAAAATGAACAACTCTTTTTCTAGAATATTACTATTTTCTTTTCACATTTAGGTCTTTAATCCAGTTGGAGTTAAGTTTTGTAAATTAAAACAGGGCTAAATTCTTTTTGTTTCACGTGAATTATCCAATTGCGCCAGAACTACTTGCTGAAAAAAATATATTACCACCACAAAATTGTAATGGTACGTTTGTTGTACATCAGATTTCTGTAAATTTGTGAGCCTATTTTTGGGCTCTCTCTTCTGTTCTATTTATCTATCATTGCACTAATACTACACTACCTTGAATAGTGTAGCTTTGTAGTAAGTCTTTACGTCTAATATAGTACATTTTCCAGTATTTTCTTCTTTTTTTGGAGAGGTTTTTCCACTATAGGGCACGTGCGCTCGCCAGACAGAGAGAGACATAGAGACACCCCCCAGGGGGGATGGTCACACCGCAATCCCTTCTCCTCCATTCTCCTCTCAGGATCTTGGGCACGCATGCACACGCGCCCGGTGTGAGTTCTAAGCCACCGGGTCGCGGATGTGAACCGCGGTTGACTACATGGGAGTCCAGCAACATAACCATTACACTAACTGCTGGTTCCCCAGTATTTTCTTCTTGATTTGTTAGTTATTATAGATCATTTGCATTTCCTTATAAATTTTAGAGTCTCAATACATTTTCACAGGAAAACCTGCTGGAATCTTGACTGGGATTGCATTAATCAATAATTCATTTTGGAAGAGTTGACATATAATAACATTGAGTCTCCAAGTCCTTGAACATGGTATATCGATCCATTTGTAGTCATGCATCCCTTAATGTCAGGGATACATTCTAAGAAATGTATCATTAGGCAGTTTTCTCACTGTGTAAACATACTGTGTACTTACCCAAACCTGGATGAGGTAGCCTACTACATGATGAGGCTATGGTATAGTCTATATGCTTCTATGGGACCACTATTATGTATGTGATCTGTTGTTGACTGAAATGCAATCATATAATACATGACTGTATTTAGATCTTAATTTTTCCCCGAAGAGTTTTGTAGTTTTCAGTTTACTGGCCTTGCATGTTTTTCATCATATTTATTTCTGGAAATTCGGAGGTTTTTTTGTTTTTTTGTTTGTTTGTTTGATTTTATTTTTTTTTTAGAATCTCTAAGTTTATATATTTATTTCAACCAGGAGCAAAAAAGACAGAGAGACAGTATTCCCAAGAGGGTCCTGATGCCACTCTCCTCCCCCAGCTTTAGCCAGCTCTGGACCATGAGCATGAATTTGCCTGGTGTATTAGGGACTGTAACCTGGAACTTTGCATGCAGTCAGCCTCACAGAACGTTACTGTTTACCACTGCACTACCACCAGGCCCCTTCGTGTACTGTTGTTAATAGTATTGCTTTAAATTTTAATATACCAATTGTCCTTGCAAGTACATAGAAATACAATCATTTTATACATTGATTATGTATCCAGTGTCCTTTCTAAATTCATTTATTAATTCTAAATGTGTGTACATTCTTTTGTGTTTTCCTATTAATTGTAATTCTGTATATAGACTTTTGGGTTATACTTACAAATATATTATCTGGGATGACAGTTTCACCTACCCCTTCCCAATATTTATCCTCATATTGCATCTTCCTTGGCTTTTTGCACTAACTGGGGCCTGTAGTACAATGATTCGTGAAAGTAATGAAATCAAATGTACTTAAGGGGCCAGGCAGTGGCACAGTAACACAATGGGACCCACATGGGAAGGTCCCTAGTTTGTGTCCCAGGTCCTCTTTGGGCACATAGGTGTGTTTGTGTGCCCATGATTCAAGCAGGCTGAGGCTGGGGGTGGATCTTCGCATGAAGATCCTGTTTGAGCTGACCATTGCTCTCTCTTTCTTTCTCTCTTCCTTGCTCTCACTCTATCATGGAAGAAATAAATTATATTTTTTAAATGTACTTCAGTTGTTTCTGAACTCAGGGAGACAGCATGAAACATTTCAACATTATGTTAGCAGCGGGCTTCTTGTATATACATTTTATCATATTAAAGAGGTTCTCTCTCATTTATTGATGTATCTATTCATTTATTTAGAGTCATTCACTGTACAACAATACAGTATACAAAATGAGATTTTCCACCCAGTATACATTGTATATTGGTTCAATCAAAGATATTACCATACATGTTACTATCAACAAATAATTTTCTATTTCTTGTTTCTTATATAGTTTGCAGGTTTTTTTGTTTTTGAGAGGTTTTTGCTATAGGGTGCATGCGCTCACTGGACGCGGGGGTCTTGGGCACATATGCACACACACCCGGTGTGAGTTTTAAGTCTCCGGGTCCAGGACATGAACCACGGTCGACTACATGGGAGTCCAGCGACATAGCCATTAAGCTAACTGCTGGTCCCTATTTTGCTTTTTTTAATCCCCCTTTAATCCTACCTCTTGTCTTCTGCCAACTCTGCCCCTCCTCCCACACTGTCTCTGGTATGTACAGTTGTTTTCCATATTTTAAAAAATTGATTCGCTAAAGATCTTAATTAATTTAAAGACTTTCAATAGCAAGCACAGCTGATATATACATACTTATGAATGCATGTCTGACTTTAGGTGTAAACCTCAGTGAGTAAAATGAACATACTATAAAGTAGCACCTCACTGGGGCTGTATAGCTTACTGCAGTCATTAATAGGTATTAATAGGTATTTTTAATGCATTTTTTAATTTCAAAAAAGTTTTAGTTTTAATAGATCAGAACAAAAAAACGTTAAGAGAAATTTGCTAAAAACTTAAAGGCAGGATAAAGGTTAGGATTCAGTTCAAATACTAGGTAGATGAACCTATCTATAGTCCAAGAGAAGACAAAAATCCTTAAATATGGAAATCAAAGTATTGAAGAAAATTGGTAATTTTTTAGTCTAAAAATATTTTATTTCACTAGTTCAGACTCATGTAATTAATCTCTCTTCTATTGAATTTGCAGTGTTACTATGGTCTGATATTTCCACTTAAACTCCAGAAGTTAACATTCAACCCTGGACTTGTCCCTACCATTAGGCTGGCCATTCTCTTGGTTATTTTTATTTATTTATTTAAATTTTGGAGAGGTTTTTGCTACAGAGTGTGTGTGCTCACCAGAGAGACAGAAAGTGAGAAATCACCCTCCAGGGAGGATGGCCACACCGCAATCCCCTCTCCTCCATTGTCCTCTCAGGATCTTGAGCATGCACGCATAAGCACCCGGTGTGATTTTAAGCCACCGGGTCCAGGACTTGAACTGTGGTTGACTACATGGGAGTCCAATGACATAGCCATTATGAGTCCAGCAACATAGCCATTATGCTAACTGCTGGTCCCCCCTCTTCGTTATTTTTTGTACTCTTATTTCTGTGTGTCCAACTTTAGTTTCCCTGGTATAGCACTCTCTTCAGCACTTCTTAGAGAGCTGGTCTCGTGTTGGCAAATTCTTTCAGGTTTTGTTTATCTAAGAATGTTTTTGTCTTTTTTTCCCCATATGAAAGATAATCTTGCTGGGTATAATATTCTTGGTTGAAATTGTTTTTCACTTAACACTTTGAATGTATTTTCCCATTCTTTCCTTACATGCATTGTTTCCAATGAGAAGTCTGACATTAGCTTTATGGGATATCCTCTGAAAATAACTTGACATTTCTTTCTCACCAGTTTTAGTATTTTGTCTCTGTCTATGGTTCTGGTCAATCTGTGGGGTCCTTTGTATTTCTTGGGGCTGGATATTTGAGTGTCTCTCTAGGTTTGGAAAGTTTTCTTCCAGGATTTCGTGAAATAGATTATCTATGCCCAGATGGTCGGGCATTTAATGGTACCTAGTATTACTTGTATGTTATTCTGATTTTGGGGGGTTATTTTCTCAGTGTATTCGGTAAATTTTTCTAGGCCAGAGATTCTTAGATTTGATCTGAGATTCGATCTTCTGCATGATCTAATCTACTTTTGATATTTTCAATGGAAGTTTTGATTTCCTGTATTATAGCCTTCATCTCTAACAATTCGATTTGATTTTTTCTTTTTTTTTTTTTTGTGATGTGTATCTCCTCTTTCAGGTCATGCAAGAATTTCCCCACCTTCTGGAACTTGTCTCTTTTCTCATGTATCTTCTGGAGTTTGTTATCTCTATTCTTTTCATCTCTGTTAGCTGTGTCACTCTGGATATTTTAAATTCTTTATCTGACATTTCCACAAATGCCTTTGTATTCTTTGTGGAGGAAGAGGAGTTACTCTTTTCCATTAGAGAAGGGATATTTTCTTTGTCTCTCATATTTCTTGTTCCTCTGTGGTGGTTTCTGGTCATCTGATGGATTATACGTTTTTCCCTATTTTTTGGAGCTAAATCTGAGCAATCAGAGGAATGCAGAAAGAGATGACCTGCAGTCTGTAGACAGTACTGTTTTTCTTCCTTTGCACAACAGATTCAATGAAAATCGAGGATTAATCTGACCCTAAAAGTATTCAGATATTTGGCTACTGAGCACCTAGACCTGTCTAGAAAGTCAGTGTATGTGGAGGCTGAGCAGAAAAGTGAGAGAGGTAAAAAGAAAAGGAAAAGGAATAAGAAAAACCAAAGAAGAGAAAAAAAATAAGACAAAAACGATAAGAAAGAGAAGAAAAAAATTGTGTCAAAAAATGAAAACCATGCGGTGCAGCAGCTTATTCTTTGGGGGCAAGGGGAAAGGTAAGAATTAGAAAGACATGGGATCAGCAGTTGGGATAATGGCTATGTCGTTGGACTCCCATGTAGTTGACCGCAGTCTGAGTCCCGGACCCGGCAGTTTAAACTGACACTGGGCACGTGTGCATGCATGCCCAAGATTCTGAGAGGAGAATGGAGGAGAAGCGACTGCAGCATGGCCATCCCCCCTGGGGGGGGGGGAGGTGATTTCTCGCTTTCTGTCTCTCTGTCTCTCTCTGTCTTTCTGGCGAGTCCACGTGCCCTATAGCAGCAACCTATCTAAAACAAAAAGAATTAGAGCAGCAGAGAGCCAAGTTTAAAAATTTTAGAATATATATAGAGAGAGATGGAAAGAGACAGAATAAGTAGGGTGCTCTAACCTGGCTCCTGGCTAGACTGCAGAGCAGCAGGGTGAAGTCTGGGCAGAGGGTCTTCAGTGGTCGAAATCCTCTCTCTCTTTTTAATAGACGTGTTTTGCCATAGGGTATGTACACCTGCCAGAGAGACACAGATAGTGAGAGAGAAAGTGAGAAGTCACCCCTGGGGAGAGGGGCACACCAAAATCCCGTCTCCAATCTCCTCCTGGGTTCTTTGGCGTGTGTGCTCATTCGCGCACCAGTATGGAGTGATTTTTATTTTCTTTCTTTTTTTGGAGAGGTTTTTGCTATAGGGCACGTGGGCTCACAAGAAAGACAGAGAGAGACAGAGAGACAGAAAGAGAGAAATCACCCCCCAGGGGGATGGCTACACCACAGTCCCTTCTCCTCCATTCTCCTCTCCAGATCTTGGGCATGCACACACGTGCCCAGTGAGTTTAAGCCACTGGGCCCAGGACTTTAACCATGGTCGACTACATGGGAGTCCAGTGACATAGCCATTATGCTAACTGCTGGTCCCCTGCATGGAGTGATTTTCAATCTGCTGGGTCCCAGACTCCATGTGGTCACCCATGTGGGAGTTCAGCAACCTAACCACTATGCCACTTGCTGGCCCCAAAGAGTTCTTTTATAATTTGTTCAGAGGTTTTTTGTTTGTTTTGTTGTTTGTTCTGCAAAAAGATTTATTTCCATTTAGAACAAGGGATGAGAGGGCTCCAGAGCATTTAGACAGCTGCCAAGTGAGGAGCCAGCAGGTGGCAGTGGTTAAGGCACTGGAGTCCAGGACCCAGCCGCTTGAAAATCAGGCAGGCAGTGTTTGTGCTTGCCTAAAATCCCAGGAGGAGAATGGAGGAAAGGGAATTTTAGAGTGGCTATCATCCTGGAGTGTGAATTTCTCACTTTCCTTCTCACTGTCTCTGTCTCTCTCCCACCAGCACAAGCGCTCTATTTCACAATAAATAAACAAAACAAAACCAAAATTAAACGCCAAGTGTCTGGAGGGCGAGGCTCGGAAACCCTTATTCCAGGAGGTGCAGGGCTCCAGACCCGTCCGTCCCTAGTCTTTTCAGGTTGAGCCTTTTGAAGGCTCCTTGCCCAGTCAAGCCGCAGGGCCCGCCGGTTGACAAGGTTAGTCAGGTGTTGCCCATCTTCTCGATGGGTTTCGTCTCATCTAGGAAGTGGGTCTCCAGGAGGTCACAGAGATGGAGGTCGGTTTAGCAGAACCCAGGGCATGAAGATCCAAAAGGGCCTGGTTCAGGCTGCTGTCCAGGTGCAGGACGGCTTCCATTGCGTCCAGGGTTTTACCTCGCTCATTCTGAGATGGCCTCTGCGCGGCCTCGAAAAGAGCTCAGCGGCGGCGGCTTTAGCCTCTTAAAGAGTCGCTTGGCGTCCCTTTGCTTCTTCAGGGCTGACCCTGGAAAGTAGCGTCCCTTGACTTCCGGAGCCACAGCAGCACCGCGCGGTCCAAGTATCTTTGGAAGCCCGGGGAGAGGTCGGTGTAAACGGCCGGCAGGTGCGGATTAACCATGTTCGCGGGGCCTCTATCTGGGTAGAGTAATTCTGACCAGTCTGGGAGCTCGTGGCTGCCCCGCCATGAGGAGCCCACCACAAGAATGGTGTTGGGAGGTCCCAGAAGAGGAGAGGGCTTAGAAGATGGTCTCAGAGGTGGCGACTGAGAAGAGATTGGAAGTGGTCGGAGGCTGGGAAGAGAGTCCCCAGGTTTGTTCCGTCCAGCCCCTATTGGAGCCAGAGGCCGATCCATGCGACCTCCAGCCATGCTGCCAAGGTTTGTTTTCGTTCGGTTTTTAAATCAGGAACTGGTGGTTAATTTAATTGGAAATCTTTTTGTGTCCGTTGAAATGGTTTTCGTGTTCATTATGTCAATGAGGTGAATTGCTCTGATTAACTTTCAAATTATTTTTAAGAATTATTTATTTAATTATATTATTATTCAGTTTGACCAGAGAGAGAGAGGGGGAGAGAGAGAGAGAGAGAGAGAGAGAGAGAGAGAGAGAGAAAGCCGGCCAGAA
>NW_006204496.1:10848-27976 GCF_000334495.1 Tupaia belangeri chinensis | reverse complement strand
GTGTGCGTGCGTGCCCAAGATCCCGAGAGGAGAATGGAGGAGAAGGGATTGCGGTGTGACCATCCCCCCTGGGGGGTGATTTCTCGCTTTCTGTCTCTATGTCTCTCTCTGTCTGGCGAGCGCACGCGCCCTATAGTGAAAAAACCTCTCCAGAAAAAAAAAAAAAAGCAAGCTGCCAAATCCAAGACTCAAACTGTGGTCAGCCACATGGGAGTCCAGCACTTTAACCACCATTCTACCTGCTGCCCCAACTTTCAAATTTTTTACAAAAGAATTATTTACTTAAGTTTATTTATTATTAATTTTTAATTTGACTAGAAAGAGAATGAGAAAGTGAGAAAGCAAGTCGCCAGGTCCAGGACTCGAACCTTGATTTGCCATGTGGGAGTCCAGCACCTTAATCACCACACCACCTGCTGGCCCCAGACTTTCAAAATTTAAACCAATTTTTAGTTCTGCAATAAACCAATTTGGTTATTATTATTAGTATTATATATTCTCTGGACTGTATCATCTAATATTGTGTGTTAATTTTTGTGCCCATGTTCATAGGAAGTATTGGACTGTAATTTTCTCTTTTTCTAATGTCCTTGTTAGTTTTTTAAAATATTTATTTAATTTTATTTATTCATTCATTTATTTTAATTTAACCAGAGACAGAGACAGAGACAGAGACAGAGGGAAAGTAGGAAATCAAGACACCAGGTCTGGGACTTGAACCGTGGTTGGCGATGTGGGAGTGTCCAGCATCTTCACCACCACACCACCTGCTGGTCCCTCCGTGTTATATTTTTGTATTAGGGTTATGCTGGTCTCATAAAATGTTTTAAATCTCTCTCTAGTACTTAATAAAGGTTGTGCAGGATTGGTATTATTTCTTTCTTAGATATTTAGGAGAATTTACCAGTAAAGATACCCAGCCTTGAAATTTTCTTTGGGATTAAGTTTTAAATTATAGATTGAATATGAATATGTTTAACAATATTCAGATTTTTCATGTTTTTAAAAGTATTATCCATTTAATATAGATTGCCAAATTTATTTATATGCAATTGTTCATAATATCCCTATATTACATTTGTATATCTATAGGATCTTTAGTGATATTTCTTCCTTCATTCTGATACTGGTAATTGCTACTTTTCCTCTTCTTCTTGATTGATCATGCTAAGAGTTTATCAAGTATTGATACATTGATATTCTAAAAGAGCAAGCTTTTGGCTTTGTTGATTTCTGTTTCTATCTTCATGATAGAATGTGAGCAAGAGACAGAGAAAGAAGCTTCCTTGACAAGGTTTCATCATGCTGCAATTCTCCTTCACCAGCTTTCTGGCTCCTTAGAATCCTGGGCACCTGTGTATACTTCCTGTGTATTTTCTTTCCTTTTTTTTTTTTTTTTAAAGAGTTATTTTATTTTATTCTCGGCCCCAGCTCCAGTGTATTTTTAAGCCTACACAGGTATCTGAACCCATGGTTGGCCATATGGCTTCCAGCCTTATAGGGTTCTTGTATTATCATTACTCCCATGACTGGCCTGATTTTTTTCTATTTTAGGTCAACTTTCTGTTCCATTAATTATTATTTTTATTTTCATTAACTAGTTTTATCTTTTGTTCTTTTTATAACATGAGATAACTTAGAAATTTATTTTTATTTTTTTTTTATTGGTCAGACCAAACTCTAGTGCTGGAAGCCTCATGGCCCACCACAGGTTTAGATTCCCAGCCTGGTTGACCTGAAACATACCAGCACATGCTAGTGCCTAGGATACTGGTGGCATGATCAGACACTGTTGAAAGTACTTCTATCTCTCTCCCCTGTGTGCATGCATGTTCTGTCTATCATGAATTAAATAAATAAGAATGTATTCTTCTCTAATATAGGTATGTAAAGTCCATTTCCTTCTAAGCATTGTAAATCAACAACTATTTTTTTCTAAAGAATTATTTTATTTAACTTTATTTATTTATTTATTTAAATTTGACAATAGGTAGAGCAAGAGAGAGCGAGAGAGTGGGGGAAAGTGGGAAAGTAAGCCACCAGGTCCAGGACTCAAACCACTGTCTGCCATGTGAGAGACCAGCGCCCTTAGCCACCATGCCCTAATGGCCCCATGAATCAACAAATATAATCAGGAGAGAGAAAGCCACATGGTAATTTGACCTGAAAAAGTTTAACATAAAAAATTATCAACGATACCAGAGTATTGGCGTAATAAGGGAGTGGCTAGAAAGAAGTAAAAGGGTGGGACCAGCAGAAGCGTAATGGCTATGTCGTTGTACTTAACACGTACTTGTCCCTGGACTCTGTAGCTTAAGACTCATGCCGGGTGCATATGCATACATGCCCAAAATCCCTAGTGGAGAATCAAGAAGGGATTGAGGCATGGCCATCCCCCAGGGAGTGATTTCTTACTTTCTGTCTGTCTCCCCAGCGAGGGCATACACCCTATAGCAAAAATCTCTCTAAACAAAATTTTTAAAAAAGAAGTAAACGGGATTCTAAAGAATATATTAACAGTAGACTCAGGAAACAGCCACTTCCCCTAAAGCTGAGCTAGCACACCTGAGGAAGAGGCTGCCTTGGCCTGAAAGCCAGCTCTTGCTGTCAGGGGCACTGACTGTGCCTCAGTGGATGGCAGAGAAGTTGCTGTGGCACCGTACTGGTGAAACGTGCTGGGAATCCATCCTCTGGGATATCAGGGAAAGATGTCCCTGGGGAGATGTCTTACTGGAGGTCCTCTGCTACAAAACTGCCAGAGGCCAGTGCCAGGGGAAGCTGCTGGCTGCTGGGTACTGCTAGCTACTTGCATTGCGGAAACCTGGTGCTGGGTGAAAGCTACGTGTTCTGGAGTTTGCCCAGCAAGCATACCAGAACCAGGAAGCAAGAAATCTTTTTATCCTGCAATGTATTTCCAGTACCCTCTAATAACAAAGTTCCAGTTGGCAAAGAAACGTGTTGACAGAGTCCAAACCTCTCAAAGAGTAGGCAAATGAGGGGTTTGAAACTGAGAGACAATAAATTAGTAACCAGCACACACTGCTTTAGACACGTTGCATAAATTTCTATGTACATTTTCATGATCTAATTCTCATTGTGATTTCTTTCTTTTCTTTTTTTTTTTTTTTGAGAGGTTTTTGCTATAGGGTATGTGCATTTGCCAGAAAGACAGAGAGACAGAAAGTGAGAAATCACCCCCCCAGGGGCGATGGCCACGCTGCAATCCCTTCTCTTGCATTCTCCTCTTGGGATCTTGGGCACACATGCATGTGCACCCAATGTGAGTTTAAGCCACCAGGTCCAGGACTCGAACTGCGGTCAGCTACATGGGAGTTCAGCGACATAGCCATTATGCCAACTGCTAGTCCATTATTGTGATTTCTTGGCATCTGGGTTATTTAGAAAAGCTTTGCTGGGGCTAGCAGGTGGTGTGGTGGTTAAGGCACTGGATTCCCAGATGTCTGATAGGGGTTTGAGTCCTGGACCTGGCAGCTTGCTTTCTCACTTTCTCTCTCTCGTGAGTGCATGTGCCCTATAGCAAATTTGAAAAATAATAATAATAAATTAAATAATTCTAAAAAAAAATAGCTTTGCTTAATTTCAAAACATTTTCAGATTTTCTGGTTATCTTTCTTTTCAATTCACTAGAGAGCGTATGTGCTCACGGTGGGGGAGAGAGAGAGACAGAGACAGAGACAGAGACAGCATCCCCCACTGGGAGGAGGTCTTGCCTCAATCCCCCTCATCTGTTTCTCTCCCTTTGGGATTTTGGGCATGCATGCACATTCACACGCACACAGTGTGTTTTTCAAGCTGCTATGTCTGGGCTTGAACAGTGTGGTCAACTACATGGGGTCCGGCCTCCTCGACCACTGCACTATCTACTCTCCCGTTTATTAATGGATTTCTAGTCTAATTTCACCATAGCCCGAGAATATACTTTGTATCATTTTGATTTTTTGAAGTTTGCTTAGGCTTAAATTATACATAACATCTAGGAGTTTTGTTTTGTTTTGATAGAGGGCACATGTGTGAGAGAGAGCCGGAGAACTCCCAATGAAGCATGATCATGCCACAATCTTTTTCCCTCCATTTCTCTGTGCCTTCAGGATTTGGGGCACACATGCACATGCACCTAGCACATTTTCAAGCTGCTGGAGCCTGCATTCCAACCACAGTGGGCCAGTAAATTATGGCTCCCCTTGCATAGGCCTAACCCTTTGTGCTATGGGGCCGGCGCCCTAGTCTATTTTGACAAAGAATTGTATTCTGTTGCTGGGCATAGTGTTCTATAAATATATGAAGTAAGTCAAGCTGGGTAATCATCTTGTTCAAATATTTTATGTAATTTCTGAGTTTTATTATCTAGTTGTTCTCTTGGGTTTAATACTCCAGAGAAAGGTGTATTAAATAATGTTTGGGATTTTGTCTATTTCTCCTTTACTTCTATGAATGTTTGCTTATATTACTTAAAACTATGCTATTAGGGACTTAAACATTTAGAGTTGTGTGTCTTCCTATTGAATGGAACTTTTTGTCTTTAGGAAATGCTGTTCTTTCTCTCTAGTACATTTCTTGCTTAAAAGTATTCCGGATGCTATTATGACCACACAAACTTTCTTTAGGTTACTGTTACGTGGTAATATATCTTCTATTCTTTTGCTCTCAATCTGTGTATTTCCACTTAATGTATAATAGGTGCATATTTGGGTGGTTGTTCTTTTTTTTTTTTTTTGGAGAGATTTTCGCTATAGGGCACGGGCGTTGCCAGACAGAGAGAGATAGAGAGACAGAAAGCAGGAAATCACCCCCCAGGGGGGATGGCCACGCCCCAATCCCTTCTCCTCCATTCTCCTCTCCGGATCTTGGGCACGCACGCACACGCGCCCAACATGAGTTTAAGCCATTGTGTCCGGGACTCGAACCGTGGTCGACTACGTGGAAGTCCAGCGACATAGCCATTACACTAACTGCTGGCCCCTGGGTTGTTTTTAAAATTTTATTTTCAAGTTTATTTATTTCTTCTGTGAGCAAGAAGACAGAGAAAGAGAGAGAGAGAGAGAACTCCCATGATCTACCCCCAGCCAGCCCTTGATCATGGGCATATGCATGTGCCCAGCGTACTCAGGGAGTCTGTGGACATGAATCAGGAACTTTTCCATGTGGGATTGCCCCATAGAGCATTATTTCACCTCTGTGAGCATGTGTGGCACTGGGTTGTTCTTTTAAATCCTATCTTAAAAATCTTTACTTTTGGGCCAGCAGGTGGCATGCTAGTTAAAGTGCTGGATCCTACATGGCTGACTCCATGGTTCAAGTCCCAGACCCAGCAGCTTGAAAATTACGCTGGATGCATGTGTATGCGTGCCCACCCAAAAATTCCAAGATGAGAATGGAGAAGGGATTGCAGTATGGTCATACCCCTTGAGGGGTGATTTATCACTTTCCCTCTCCGTCTGTCTTTGTCTGTCTCTGGCAAGTGTACATGCAAAAATCTAAAATAAAACAAAAAAACTTTGCCTTTTACTTAGAATATTGGGTCCATTTGTTTTTATGTGATTACTCACGTTATTCACTCTATTAGCTTATGCTTTTGTTTCTTGAATCTGTTTCATCTTTTTTCCTAATTTTCTTAGAATTATCTTATTATTTCCTTTATTAATATCAGGTTTTCATACATTAAATTTACTATTTTAACTCAACAGTTTATGATTTTTTTTTTTTGAGAGGTTTTTGCTATAGGGCACATGCACTCGCCAGGCAGACAGAGAGAGACAGAGAGACAGAAAGCGAGAAATCACCCCCCAGGGGGGATAGCCACGCCGCAATCCCTTCTCCTCTGTTCTCTTCTCGGGATCTTGGGCACACATGCACACGCGCCTGGTGTGAGTTTTAAGCCACCGGGTCTGGCACTCGAACTACAGTCAACTACATGGGAGTCCAGTGACATAGCCATTACGCTAACTGCTGGTCCCAATAGTTCTATGAATTTTGACAAGCACATTAAGTTATGTAACCATCACCACAGTGAAAATACAAAATGGTTCCATCTTTCTTCAAAATGTACCGTGCCTGTCATGATCAACCCCTTCTCTCCTGGAAACCACTGATCTCTTCTCTGCTGCTCAGTAGGCAACAGTAGTTGCCTCTCACAAAAGTCATGTAAGTGGTATCAAGTATTACGTAGCATTTTATGTTTGGCTTCTTTTACTTAGCATTATGCTTTTCAGTTTCTTCATGTTGCATCGGTCTTTTGTTCTTTTTTAATTACTGAGTAATGTGCTGTTGCATGGTTGTACCCGTTTGTTTATTCATTCACCAGTTGAAAGACAGTTGAGTTATTTCTATTTTTTGGTTACTATAAATAATACACTTGGCTTGTAACCAGTTTTAAGTGATTTTTTAATAGAGTTGGTATGAACCTTCATATACAGATTTTAGGGTGAACACATGTCTTCCTTTTCCCAGGAGCTACATTGTTGTGCCATATGGTGAAGGTATGTTTGAATTCAGAAGGCGTCATTGGACTCCCACATGGCTGACTGTGGTTCAAGTCTCAGACCTGGTAGCTTGAAACTCACATTAGGTGCATGTGTGGGTATGCGCCCAAGATCCTGGGAGAACATAGGAGAAGGGATTGCAGCATGGCCATCCCTCCCTCTGGGAGAGTGAGTTCTCACTTTCCCTCTTACTGTCTCTGTCTCTGCCTTTGTCTCTCTGGCTAGCTCATATGCCCTAAGGCAAAAACTTCTTAAAAAAAAAAAAGAAAGAAAAAGAAAATTTGTATTAAACTGGTGTATGGCATGGTGATTAAGGCAACTGGATTACACATGACCAACTACACATTTGAGTCCCAGGCCAGGGGACTTGAAAAACATGCTGCATGCATGCCCAAAATCCCAAGAGGAAAATGGAGGAGAAGGGAGTGTGGCATGGCCGTCCCCACCGGGGGATGCTTTTTCACTTTTCTTTTCCTCTCTCTCTCCCTCTTGCAGGCACACACACCTTATAGCAAAATTAAAAAAAAAAAAAATGAGAGACTGAAACTCATTTGCAAAGTGGTCCTACAAGTTTCTGAAATCTCACTGATAATGTGTAAAGATCCCAGTTTGTTCTACGTCTTCATCATGCATTGGTATGATCAGGTTTTTAGCCTGCCATTCTAAGTCGTGTAGTAAAATTTTAGCATAGTTCTAATTTGGGTTTTCCTAAATACTGCTGATGTAGAACATCCTTTTATACATCTGTTTGTCATCCATATGTCTTTTTTTGGTAAAGTGTCTGCTCAAACCTTTCATGTGGTTTTTCTTCCCGGGTTGCTTGTTTTCTTCTCATTGAGTTTTTAGAATTCTTTATGTATTTAGGGCATGAGACCTTTAAATTACTGGGTTTTCCATATTTTCCCTCCTGTCTGTTGCTTGTCTTGATTTTCTTTGGTCTTTTGAAGAGCTAAAATTAAAAACATTTTTAAGACAGTTGATAGAAAAAGTCCATTTTTTTTCCTTTAGTGGTTCACAAAATTATTGATTAAGAAATCTGCCTATGAGAAAAGGTCACCAAGACTTTATTTGACAATGTATTGTAGCTATTTTATAGCTTTAGGTTTTTCAGTTTTTAAATCCATTTTGACTTAATTTTTTTGTGTATAATCTGAGGTATGAGTTGAGTTTGTTTTGGTTTACAAATGAATTTCCACAACACTTGCTGAAAAGATGCTCAATTTTTCTTTATTGAATTGCCTTTGCAACTTTGTTGAGTATCAACTGGCAATACATGTAAGGGTCTTTTTTTTTTTTTTTTAGAGGTTTCTCTGTAGGGCACATGTGCTCACTGGAGAGACAGAGAGACAGAAAGTGAGAAATCACCCCTCAGGGATGACGACCATGCCACAATACTGTCTCCATTCTCCTTACAGGATTTGGGGCACACACGCACACATACCCAGCATGATTTTAAAGCTGCTGGGTCCAGCACTTGAACCACAGTCAGCCACGTGGGAGGCAAGCCACCTACTGGCCCCTGGTCTGTTTTGTTTAGCTTCTTGGTTTCCTTGATCTATTGGGTTGTCAGAAAAGTCATGACGTATTTTTTCCATGTTTTTCAAAGGTCGTTTACTTATACAAAGAACAAAGATCAATCCGTGATATATTGCCTGTTTCGTTTGATAACCTTTCGCCATTTTTCAGTGAGCTTCATAATTCCCTGTTCATAGGTGGACCTATCTTTATTGGTAAAAAAACTGAACAAGGTTCTGATTTATAGCCTTACGCAAACTGAGCGTTATACCATGCAAGTTTGGAAGAGAGCTCAACAAGGGAAAATCTAAGGGTGCCAGGTCAGGAGAGTATGGGGTATGGGTTGCCATACTCCCGTCCAAGCTCCAGTAATTTCTGATGGCTGATTGAACGTGTGGTCTTGTGTTGTCACGATGGAACACAACTCCTTTGCAGTTAATGAGCTCGGGACATTTTTTAAATGATGGATTCCTTCAAACTATCCAGTTGCCAACAGTACACTTTTAAATGGATTGGTTCCTTGGCAGGAGCTTGAAAAAGAGAACACCTTTAAAATCCTATCACGCCAAGAGCAAAACCTTCCTCTGAGGAGTGTCTGCTTTCGATGTTGTTTGAGGCAAATGGTCACATAAGGACCAAGACTGCACATTGCTGTAACCAATTTACTTCTCTTCACAAGTATCCGCCACTTCAAAGAAGGATCGTGTTCCTCACGTTTAATGAGCAGATCACAGATGTTTATGTGCCATCAAATGAACTTCTCTGAGTTCACTAGGAACCTGAATACTGAGCTTGCTTACGGATCCCAGCTTCTTCAGGTGGTTGTGAACATTTGAATGATGGCTATTCAATGTTTCTGTAGTCCCTCATGTCATGAGACGTAGGTTTGACTCAATCAGTGCCTTTATTTTGTTATCAACCATGGTGAGCTTGCCTGGCCAAGGAGCATTATTGAGATCAAAATCACCAGCACGGAATTTCATGAACCATTGTTGGCACTGATGTTCTTAGAGCATTGTCACCATAAACTTTATGTCGCTTATCACCAGGTTGGCACGTGTTCTTCCCTTTACGGAAGTGAAACAGTACGATAGGACAAAAATGCAGTTCGGTCTTCCAGCTTTAACTTGTTGTAAAATCTCCAAAACTCAACAAAATCACTTCATCTTTATTTAGAACGAAGCCAGAACTGTCGGTTGTCACATGACATAGCAATAGCATAGGTGCAAATGACTCCTGTACTTTCAAAAATGAACTAGCGCCATCTGCTGCAAAAATTTTCCATCAGCTCAATTTCCGTCTACCCTGTTACCAAGGTCACACTCTCTTGATTATTTGACCAGTAATCTTTTAATCTTGTGACAAGAGTCTTCCAACTTTGTTTTTCTTTTCAGTTTTGTTTTTGTTGTAACACCTCATTAGCCTTTCTGTATAACTTTTCTGCCTTTTTAAGGTAGAAGTTCAGAGCATTGATTTGAGAGCTTTCTAAATTGTTTTTAAGAATTATTTTTAATTTTATTTACTCATCTTTTTCGAGCTTTCTAAATTGTTTTTAAGAATTATTTTAAATTTTATTTACTCATCTTTTTTTTTTTAAATTTTGACCACAGAGACTGAGAGAGAGAGAAAGAGAGAAAGCAAGACACCGGGTCAGGACTCGAACCGTGCCTGGCCATGCGGGAGTGTCCAGCACCTTAACCACCACACCACCTGCTGGCCCCTTTCTAATTTTTTATTATAAGCACTAATGATAAATGTTTTTCTAAGGGCACCCATTTCTCTCTAAAGATATATGCATTCCAATAGTTTTGATATGTTGTATTTTCACCTTCATTCAATTCTAAATATTTTGTCATTTTCTTTTCTTTTTTGGGGAGAGATTTATGCTATAGGGCATGTGTGCTCACCAGAAAGATAGAGAGAGACAGAGAGATAGAAAGTGAGAAATTCCCCCTCAGGGGGATGGCCATGCCTCAATCCCTTATCCTCCATTCTCCTCTCAGGATCTTGCACATGCATGCATACGCGCCTGGTGTGTGTGTGGTTTTTTTTCTTTTTTTTTTGGAGAGATTTTTCACTGTAGGGCGTGTGCAAGAGAGAGAGAGAGACAGAGACAGAAAGCGAGAAATCATCCCCCGGGGGGGGGGGGGCCACGCTGCAATCCCTTTTCCTCCATTCTCCTCTCGGGATCTTGGGCACGCATGCACACGCGCCTGGCGTTAGTTTAAGCCACCGGGTCCAGGACGCAAACCGCGGTCGAGTACGTGGGAGTCCAGCGACATTGCCATTACGCTAACTGTTGGTTCCCGCGCCCGGTGTGAGTTTAAGCCACCGGGTCCGGGACTCGAATCACGGTCAATTACATGGGAGTCCAGCGACATAGCCATTACACTAACTGCTGGTCCCAAGAATCAACTCTTCTAAAGAACCAATGGGTCAAAGAACAACTTACAAAGAAAATGATAAGGGGCCAGCAGTTAGCATAATGGCTGTGTCACTGGAATTCCATGTAGTCGACCGCAATTCGAGTCCCAGACCCGGTGGCTTAAAACTCACGTCGGGCGCATGTGCGTGCGTGCCCAAGATCCTGAGAGGAGAATGGAGGAGAAGGGATTACGGTATGGCCCTTGCCCCTGGGGGGTGATTTCTCACTTTCTGTCTCTGTGTTTCTGGCCAGTGCACATGCCCTATAGCGTAAACCTCTCCAAAAACAACAACAAAAACCAGAAGAGTTGGTTTTAAAAAAATTTCTAAGTTTCCTTTTTTTTTTTTTTTGAGAGGTTTTTGCTATAGGGCATGTGCACTGGCCAGAAACACAGAGACAGAAAGTGACAAATCCCCCCACGGGGGATGGCCATGCCACAATCCCTTCTCCTCCATTCTCCTCTCAAGATCTTGGGCACGCATGCATACGTACCTGGTGTCAGTTTAAGCCACTGGGTCCGGGACTCAAACCACAGCCAACTACATGGGAGTCCAGTGACATAGCCATTATTGCCAATTGCTGGTCCCAGTATGATGATTTTTTTTTTTTAAGAAATCTTTACTTATACTTTAATTCTATTATGAACAGGAAACACTTTATTTGATCTTAACTGGGCCAGCCTGATGGTGCAGCTATTAAGTGCTGTGCATATGGAGCCAGCTCTTACAGGGCTAACCAGAGTCTGAATACTGACTCTGGTGACTTGAATAACATGTGAGGCAGACATGCATACCCTAAATCCTGATGAAATGGAGAAATGGAGAGAAAAGAATGTATGACCATGTACTATTAAGGGTTGTTTTCTCTTTTTCTGTCTTTCTCTCTGGCAAGCTCATGTGTCCTCTGGCAATTAAAAAAAGAAATCTTGGAAAAACTTGCAAATATATTTTTTTCAGAAATCTTTACTGTACTTTGTCTGTTATGAACAGAAAGCGTACTTGTCATCATTTTAATTCCTTTAAATGTCTTCTTGTTTTGTTAACCATAATACCATCTAACTCGGTGATCATTTTCTATTTTCTAAAAATGAATTAACTTTCTACTTTGTGGGCATCTATTGATGTCAATTAGGTCAAGATGGTTATTAGTGGGGTTCAGGTCTTCTAATTCTCTACTGCTTTTCCAATTGCTTTTGATTACAGGGAGATGAGAGTTGAAATCACTAACCATCATTTGGGACTTGTCTGTATCTTTTTCAATTCTATTTTATTTTGCTTCCTGTATTCTGAAGATCATTTATTAGGTGCATATACACTTAACATTTTTTTTGTGTTTTCTTGGAGAATCGATCCCTTTGTCATATATTAATATAATTTTCCTCTTTATCCTAGGAAATATTTCTGTTTTGAAGTTATTTTCTGATGTTAATACTGCTTTTTCAGCTTTCTTCTGATTAGTATTTGTATGGGTTATGATTTTCTACCCTTTTACTTTGAATTATTTATGTCTTTAATACATTTATTGTAGAGAGAAAATAGTCAGATCTCTTTAAATTTTGTTAAATTGAGATAAAATTAATCATTTAACTTTTTTTTTTTTTTGGAGAGATTTTTGCTGTAGGGCACATGCGCTTGCCAGAGAGACAGAGATAAAGAAAGCGAGAAATCACTCCCCAGGGGGATGGCCATGCTGCAGTCCCTTCTCTTCCATGCCCCTCTTGAGATTTGGGTCATGCATGCACATGCACCCAGTGTGAGTTTTAAGCTGCTGGGTCTGGGACTCCAACTGCTATCAACTAGGTGGAAGTCCAGTGACATAACCATTATGCTATCTGCTGGTCCCCATTTTAAAGTGTTCAGTTTAGCTGCTTTTGGACTCGTCACAATGGTATGCAGCCATCATTCCTATTTAACCTGTTTAGTGGTTAATCTCAAGCCTCCTCTCCCTCCAGTCTCGGTCAATCACTAATCTACTTTCAGTCTCTGTGGGTTTGCCTATTATAGATATTCATGTAAATTCAATATACACTATGTAGCCTATGTGTCTGTCTTCTTTCACTTAGCATGTTTGAGAGTTCATCCATTTCATAGTATGTATCGGTATTTCATTCCTTTTGATGGCTGAATAATATTCCATTGTGCGGATCTACTGCATTTATGTATCCAGTCAATCTGCTGAGAGGCATTATGTTGTTTTCACTTTCAGGCCATTATGATCACTGCTGCTACCCTCTTCTGAGGGTTCCACGTAGGAGTGGAACAACCAAGTCTTGCAATAACTATATTTTTAACTTTTTAGGAAACTGCCAAATTGTACCGTTTTACGTTCCCAATAAGTCTTGCTTTTAAGATACAAAATATAATAACCCCTTGTTTAAGTGGTTAAATGAAAATATTTCTGCCTAGAAATGGACAGGCGTGCTTTTCTCCTACCATTAGTGTGTATGTGGGAGCAGGTTGTGTCCACCTGTGCAGGAGTAGAACTGGCTTTGTGTTTCCTTGTTGCTATTTTGCCTTCAGGGCACCACTGGCTTCAAATTCCTCTGGTATTACCCTGTCTTTAGGGTGAGGTCAATTTGCCAAATAGTTTCTCTCAACATGTCTGTCCTGCTCTCGGGTGTCAGTCTTTCCTATTTTCTCGAGTGCCAAAGATCAGTCTCCATCGTGTCTCATTTGCCAGCGGCAAACTGTGGGTGTTTGATTTCCTTGTCGATGGGGCTAGGGGAATTCTCTGCTGTCTCAGTTTAGCCTAATTATTTAGTAAATCCCATGTTCTTGTGTCTAAGGATGGTGATTTATCAATGATTTTCTGTCCACCAGCAGTAAAAAATAACTCTAATAGTTTGCACTCAAAATGTTTTTTTTGGCTCCTCCACCAAAAACGAGGAGTTTTTTCCTTTCTCCTCCCCACAATACCCCCAAGTGTACCTGTGCCCCAGGAGTTACGTAGTTCGCTGTTTTCCTACCAATTGGTCAAGTCTTTTGCTCTTGGCGAGGATGGGACCGGATCCACATGGTGTTTTTTCCACAGCTTGGGTATTGCCTTATTTTAATTTTTGAAAGAATTATTAATTTGATTTATTATTAAAAATGTTTGCTATAGAACATGTACACTGACCAGAGAGAGAGAGTTGAGAGCGTGAGCGACCTGCTAGGTCTGGAACTCAAATCATGGTCAGCCATGTGGGAGTACAGCACCTTAACCACCATGTCACCTGCTGGCCCACTGCCTTATTTTTTTAAGCCTGCACCTTCAATGGATTTTTACTTTGGTCTCTTGCCTTGTCCCCAACCTGTCTAATGAATACTTCTAAACCCCCAGAAGACGATCCCGTGACGGGATGCAAATTCACGCATGTTATGTGCGTGTCTTTGAAGGGTTTTTATACTCGCATATTGACCTATATGAGATTTTAGCAGTTTGCTCAAACATTTTTAGCTGAATTCTTCCTACCCACTTTCATTGTGGCCCCGTTTTCCTCGTGCTACCATATTGATATATTGGGTCATCAGAAAAGTCATGACATGTTTTTGCATAGAAAAACATAGAAGCGTATGTCATAACTTTCCCAGCAACCTCATATACTGAAGAAAGCATTGTTCTCAAAATAAACTATGTGTTCAACTTAAGATGTGTAATTTTTAATAGTTAAGACATTTCTCAAATAGCTATTACAGTGAGAATATGTCAAAGATTTCTTTACTCATTACTGAGAGAATCATAGAGATGGTTGAGGGGTCAAAAGGATTTGAGAAACTTGGGAACCAGCAGTTAGCGTAATGGCTATGTCGCTGGACTCCCACGCAGTCGACTGCAGTTTGTGTCCAGGACCTGGTGGCTTAAAACTCATGCCGGGCGCGTGTGCGTGTGTGCCCAAGATCCCGAGAGGAGAATGGAGGAGAAGGGATTGCGGCGTGACCATCCCCCCTGCGGGGTGATTTCTCGCTCTCTGTCTCTATGTCTCTCTGTGTCTGTCTGGCGAGTGCACGCGCCCTATAGCGAAAACCTCTCTAAAAAAAAAAAGGAGTTGAGAAACTTGAGGTGTATAGTTATCTAATCAAAGGAAAGCTCGAATATGTATTTGCAAGTTAGGGTCCTACAGGGCAAGAAAAACATAACTATTGGTATGACGTTTACTTCCAGAGAGAAAACTAAGAGTTAACAAATAATTTTATGGAACTTGATGTTCTAATAAAGAGTAAATAGTTGGGCCAACAGGTGGTGTGGTGGTTGAGGCACTGGACTCCTGCGTGGCCCACTACAGTTTAAATCCCAGATCTGCAGCTTGCTTTTTCACTTTGCGCCTCTTTCTCTCTCTCTCTCTCTTCCCCTGGTGAATGCATGTGCCCTATAGCAAATTAAAAATAATAATAATAGAGGCCAGCAGGTGGCATAGTGGTTAAGACACTGAATTCCCACATGGCCGACTATAGTTCGAGTCCCAGACCCAGAAGCTTGAAACATGCCAGGCACATATACATGTATGCCCAAAATCCTGAGAGGAGAATGAAGGAGAAGGGATTACAGGGTGGCCATGCCCCTGGGGGTTGACTTCTTGCTTTCTCTCTGTCTCTCTCCTGAGTGCACATATCCTATAGCAAAAATCTCTCTAAATAAATAAATAATAAATACAATGAAATGAATAATTTTTTTAAAAAAAAATAAAGAGTAAATAGTAAGTCAAATAAAAGTAAAATCTCCCAAATGACTAAATAATCCTTGGGCAGGGCTGTTAAATGATAATTTGAAGCGACCTAAAAAAGGTATAAACTTACATCTTTGCCTTACTCTGAAGTCCAGAAAATTTTCCTTGGCAGAATTATACTAAAGTGAAGCAAATGCCTCAGAAATTTTTATTTGTGTGTAGAAAATGAGAAGATGTGCTATGACTATAGGGATTCAGAGATAATTTGGAAATCCCCTCCATGATCCTTGATGACAAATTAAACTGCTTTTGTGGAAAGGGCCTTTGGTATTAAATAAATAAAAAAAGGTTACTTATTTTGTTGCTAAACCTTCCCATTGTGCAAGTCTTGAAAAATAAATATATTATGCGAGAATGATTTTACCAGAGGAATAATCGCCTATTCCCTAACATCCTACTGAAAGGCAAGATTGGAAGGGTAATGACAGACATAACTTCTGTATGTGAGGAATACATTACATGAACCAAGTTAAATAACGTATGAGTGTGGATGCTACCAATAAAGGTGAGGTTATGCCTATTTTCCCAATAGATGTATAGGGAAAGGAAACATCATGCGTAAGAAAGATAGAAAAGAACATAAACCCATCAGAAAACTTTTAGTTTCAGAGACTTGAAGAAAGTTAGCTGAAGAGGCACACGACAGGATGGTTGGAGCTGGAAATGATTCCATTAGTCCCTTGCTAAATCATTGAGATTCTCAAGCCAGGTTTTATGTATAAGAGTAAGCATTAATTAGAAAAACTAATATTATTTCAATGCCAGATGAATAACTAATGCCTGGCATAGATCTGCTAAAGCAATTTCAACCAAAGATTTGTGTTGGATGTCAGTAAATGACTTGAAACAGAAGCCAAAGCAAAGTTGGCTTTAAGAGCTTCAGGACTTGATCAATTTAGGATTCTTTGTTTTGAATTAAGATAGGGATTTCCCCCCTAATAATTGGTAGGAAAAACATTGTCTTTGATAGAAATCTTATATTGAAGAGGTTAAATGACCTCCAAAATACTTGTGTATCTTCTCTAGCATTATGAAAGTTGCTGATATTTAAAAATATAATTTGTTTGATATGCCTTAAAATATATTTGGATCTCAGAGTAGGAAGGGGGGAAAATACAACCTTTTTAAGTAAATGATAAGAGAATTCCAAAAAGGCACTGCTTAGTAGAGATGTTTTAGGGTCACCCAGTGGCATGATGGTTAAGGTGGCTGGAGCCCACATGGCCAACTGTATAGTTCCAGTCCCAGACCTGATGGCTTGAAAATACACACTGGGCACAAGTGCACGTGTGCCCAAAATTCCAAAGGAGGGAGACATGGAGGAGAAGGGATTGTGACCATTCCCTATGGGGGGTACATTTTTACTTTCCCTCTCTCTCTGTCCTTCACTGAGCACACATACCCTCTAGCAAATAAAAAAGATGTTTTAGTCTTCCGTTATCTGTTGTATAATAACTGAGTACCTAAGTCTAGCTGCTTTATTAGAATAGTCATTTATTTACGTATGGTTTTAGGTGTTCATGGTCAAGAAGAGACCATCAGTAGCATGAGATAGCCCAGAAATTATCTTGAATATAGTAGATTGTTGGGAAAGTCATGACGGGTTTTTCTAGGCAAAAATGCATCATGACTTTCCTGACAACCCAATATGACTCCAACATACATAAAGAATATATCATAATCAATGTTAGACAATTCAATACATTATGTTGAAATAATTGTTTAGCAGTTTGAAAAAAAAAATCCTGTAGATTCTCACCTTACATCAAACATTAGAATCAATTCCAGATGGTTTGAGTTAAATATATTTTAAGGAATCAAAACATAGGAAAAATAGAAGTGAATATTTATCACATTTTTAGGAGACAGATGAATAGCAATGAATAATAGAGGAACTTTTTAATTGTATGAACATTTAAAATGTCTTTCTCTCTGAAGAAAAGCCAAAATTAAAGTTAAAAGAGAAATATAAACCTTGTAGGG
>NW_006204496.1:10132-10833 GCF_000334495.1 Tupaia belangeri chinensis | reverse complement strand
GTAGGGAAAAATAATCATAATTCATTTGATAGTACAGATATAAACTCAATTAAATATTAAGACTTAAGTTGATATGCAAAAGAAATTAATTCACAGAAGAGAAAATGTCTTAAACGGGGACCGTTCAGTCATACTAGTAATCAGAAAAACACAAACTGAACAATTTTCCTTTTTTTTTTTGGTCAGTGAAAAATGTAAATGATATTAATACCATGTAAATTAACCTTTTAGAATACAGAATTACAAGAGTTGAGTAGAAATAAGACAGTCATCAAAAATATGTTTCAGAATTTAATTTCAAAGTATGGAAACTAAAATTTTTCTAGTAGTTTTGACACTGATATCTAGTAAAGAGAAAAGTTTTAAATGAGTAATTTCTTCGATTTAATGTTAGAGAATTTTTCTGGTTATGTAGAAAATAGTGAAACATTAAAAAAACTATAAGGAGTTCAAATAATAGTCATACTGGGTTAAAATTGGAATAAATTAAAATGTAAAAGTTGAACACCGATTACAAGTCAACTGCATTTCTACCTGTATAACAAAAACAAACATAAAACAAAAAATGGCATTGTCCATTGTTTGATACCAAATGAGGTGTTTTGGGCTATGTAAACATGCTTTTCTTGCTATTATTTTCATGTATCACATGTCACTGCAGAGATTAAAACTTACTTTGAATTAAAAAAAAAAAAAAAAAA
>NW_006204496.1:2510-9956 GCF_000334495.1 Tupaia belangeri chinensis | reverse complement strand
TGCATGTCCAAGATCCCGAGGAGAATGGAGGAGAAGGGATTGCAGCGTGGCCAATCCCCTGAGGGGGGTGATTACTCGCTTTCTGTCTCTCCATCTCTGTCTTTCTGGCGAGCTCACGTGCCCTATAGCAAAAAACAAACAAATAGAAAAACCCTTTATTGTATACTTTTTTCTACATAAAGTACTTTAGCTGGCGAGCTCACATGCCCTATAGCAAAAAACAAACAGAAAAACCCTTTATTGTATACTTTTTTCTACATAAAGTACTTTAGTCTCTAGTACTTTGGTGCTAAATTTTTGATCCACTTCTGAGGAAGATATTTAATAAAGAAGCTAAATCTAGCTCTGTCAAAGACATCTACAAAAATATGGCCCTCATACTTTTACACATAGAATACAGAACTAATTTCTGTCTCTCTCTTTGTCTCTCTCTCATGAAATAAATAAAATAAAATCTGTCAAGGTAGAAATGTCCTGGGATTACTTAATGTATTAGAGACAAAAGAAAACATTATACGCCAATAATGTTTAAGTATTCTGGCATATATAGTGCTTTTAGCGTTAATTGGAGTGCAACTTATCGATATATACACAAAGAACATTTCATAAGCAAGTGAAGCAAACAGATGCACCAGTTCTTTGAATTACACTTGATCCTGAAGACAAGCAAGTCTCTGTGATAGTTCACCTTCTTCTGTTGAAGCAACACTTGCGCCAACAGCTCCTGTTTGACCCTGTGGTCATTCCAGATTGAGATAAAGGCCAGCTTCATCTGCCATTTTGGGAAGGAGCATATCTCCTTGGTTTTGTGGTGGTGTTAGGGTTGTAGTGCTGCTCATTGTGTCTTCCATGTGTTGTGTTTGAACATCCGGTGTTTCAAATTGGTGTTCACATTTGTCCATCAAGGCAGAAATCTTTTCAGGGTTCATTCTCCTCGATGTAGCATCCATAGACTTACCTATACCTGTCATGGACTTTGTTACCTTCCCCATGTTACTGCAATTCAAACCCCAGCTGCCACAGCATCAACCCTAGTGCTTATTCTCAAGAAATTGATTGCTTGGTTTTTCTGGCGGATTGCAATTTCAGCCTGAATTCTTGTAACTTCAGTATTGCTTTTCTAAATAGCCTTTTTGATCTCGGCCTTCTCAGTCTTTTCTTCTTTTTCACATTCTTTTTGGCCTTCCTGTTAAGTTCTTTTGCAGCACACTTCAAGTGAAATAAGTGCTTCTCCATATTTGAGATGGTCCTAGGACTTTTCTTGGAAGGCGACAGCCCAGGGCAGCAGCACAGGTTGAATGGGAAGGCGCTCAAAGCCCAGTGGTTGTCCTGAATAGTTGGCACACTTGGTTCCTCCATTTGCAATCCTACTTCCTGTTTTCCAATTTTTCATTTTAACCTACAAATTTAACATATTTTAAAAAATTGATAGTGTAATTTCTAATATTATTAAGAAGTCTACATTCATTGCTAATGGAAATGTAAATAATAATTCAGAAGGCATTTTTGCAATGTGTCAAGTGTCCTAACAATGTTTATATCTTTTGGCCTAGTAATTACACATCTTAAATCTATCCTTTAAAAAAAAATCCTAAATTTAAGAAATGTTATACATAAAAAATTTATATGAGTTGTTGTGTTTTCTTCCTTTACATGAGAAAGAAAGGCAGAGAAGACAGAGGTAGGTGTTTTTGACAGTATCTTACTATGTCACAATCCTTTTGCCCGAGGCTCCCAAGTAACCAGAATTACAGACATGACTAATCACATCCAGTCTGTTCAGGCTGGCCTGGGAACCAAAACTGTGCCTCCCATGCAGCATCCAGTCTCCCAAGTAGGGTGCTACCTGGGTATGTTGGATGTATGGGCACACTTGTCCATGACCAAATTGACTGAAACTAGGGTTGGATCATGGCATGAGGAATCTTTTGGGGGTACATGTATTTCTGTCTCTCTCTTTGTCTCTCTCTCATGAAATAAATAAATAAACATTTTTTAAAAAGAAAACTACGTGTTTTATTTATTTTATTTTATTCAACCAGAGAGAGAAGGAAAGTGATAAAGCAAGCCATGATGGGCCATGTGGGAGTCTAGCACCTTAACCACCATGCCACTGGCTGGCCCCAATAAATAAACTTTTTAAAACAGGTTTTAAATATTATTTTATTTTAGATCTTAGATTATTGTCACAGGCAAGTCTGCTCCCCAGAGAGAGAGAGAGACAGAGAAAGACAAGGAAAGCAAAATTGCGAATCACCCCCCACCCCCCGTGGGATTGCCATGCTGCACCCCTTTCTCCATTCCCCTCTCAGAATTTTGGGCACGTGTGCACACATGCCTGGCATGAGTTTCAAGCCACCAGGTTCAAGACTTAAACTGTAGTCAGCCAAGTGGGAGTCCAGCGCCTTAAACACCACACCACATGCTCACTATTTTTTTTTTATATTTAATGACTGTACATCTTTACAGCATACAAAATGGATTTTCCCATCATGAATACATTGTGTGTTAGTCCAGTCAAACATATTACCCTATATATTATCACCACTGGATAATTTTCTATTGTGTTCATTAAAGGATTTTGCTTCTTTTTTTTTTTTTAAACCCCTTGATTTTCTCCCTCCCACTAGTGGCCCCCTTGTACATCGTCCCCCTGTACTGTCTCTGCCATCTAAAGTTTCTCTCCTTGCCTTTATAACTTCCAATATTTTAGTTTCTGTCATAGAGTACAGACATTAGGTATATGTTAATCAGGGACAGTGCTTCTCATTTCATTGTTTAGCTTGCTTCACTCAGCATTAAATATTCCATATTTGTCCACATTTGATCAAATGCCAGGGTCTCATTTTTTTAAATGGCTGAGTAGTATTCCATAGTGTTTATGTGCCACACTTTTTCTCTTGTAAGTAATTTTTTTTCATTTATTGGGTTGTCAGGAAAGTCATGACACATTTTTGCACATAAAAACATAGAAAAGCATGTCATGACTTTCCCAATGACCTAATATTTTATTTGTTGTGATTTTCAGGTTGCCAGGTCCAGGACTTGAACTGTAGTCAGCCATATGGGAGTCCAGCACCTCAACCACCATACCACCTTCTGTTCCCACTATACTTTTAAAATCCATTTATCTGTTCTGGGACTTTGGGTTGATTACGTGTTTTAGCAGTTGTGAATAATGCTTCAAAATAAACATGGATGTGCAAGTAATTTTCTGATTGTATTCCTATACTTTGGGTAATTACCCAGAAGTGGAATTACTGAATTGTATGGTAGTTCTACTTATAGGTTGTTTAGAAATCTCCATATTGTTATCCACAGTGATTGTACTGATTTATATTCCTACCAACAGTGCAGGAGTATTCCCTTTTCACAAAAGCTTCTCGGGAACCAGCAGTTAGCGTAATGGCTATGTCGCTGGACTCCCACGTAGTCAACCGCGGTTCGTGTCCCGGACCCGGTGGCTTAAAACTCACGCCGGGCATGTGTGCGTGTGTGCCCAAGATCCCGAGAGGAGAATGGAGGAGAAGGGATTGCGGCGTGACCATCCCCCCTGGGGGGTGATTTCTCGCTTTCTGTCTCTATGTCTCTCTCTGTCTGGCGAGCGCACGCGCCCTACAGTGAAAATCTCTCCAAAAAAAAAAAAAAGGAAAAAAAAAAAAAAACCAAAAGCTTCTCCAGAAGTTATCATTCTTCTCCTTCTCCTTCTCCTTCTCCTTCTTCTTTTTTAATCTTAGCCATTCTGACTAGGGCTAGATGGTATCTCACTGTGGTTTTGATTTGCATCTCCCTTATGATAAGAGAAGTTGAGCATTTTTTCATATGGTTTTTGGTTGTTCTTATGTCTTCTTTAGAGAGTTGTCTGTTCATTTCATCTTCCCATCTTTAAATTGTATTGATTATTTTTGTGCAGATAAGCTGCTTAAGTTCTCTGCATATTTTGGTTATTACTTTTTTATCTGAGGTATAGTTTGCAAATATGTTCTCCCATTCTGAGGGTTGTCTCTTGACCATAATTATTATTTATTTTGCTGTGCAGAAGCTTTTTAACCTGATGTGAACTCATTTATCTATTCTTGAGGTTGTTGTCTGTGCTTTGGGGCCTTATCTTAAAAATCTTTGCCAACTCCAATGTCTCCAAGAGTTTCTCCTGTGTTTTTCACCAGTACTTTTTCATTAGATGTTTTATGTTTAGATCTTTGATACATTTTGAGTTGATTGTTGCCAATGGTGAGAGATGGGGATCTGGTTTCATCTTTCTGCAGGTGGATATCCTGTTTTTCCAGCACCATTTGCTGAAGAGATTTTCTTTTCGCTTCTGGATTAACTTCTGCCCTTTGTCAAAAATCAGGTGGCTATATGTTTTAGGGTTTATTTATAGGTTCTTTTTTCTGTTACATTGATCTGTGTACCTGTTTTTGTGCCAATACCAGGCTGTACTGGATCTGCAAGTATAGTATAGAAGGAGTAATGGCTACATCGCAGTATTCCCACGTAGTTGACCTCAGTTTGAGTTCCAGAACCAGTGGCTTAAAACTCATGCTGGAATCTTTCAGACCCCACAAAAGCTCAGAGAGAAGCCATTTAAATCCAAGGTGTGTCCTCCTGTGTTCAGGGGCCAAGGTGACTGAATTTCGGCTCTAAACCCCATCTTCCGGACCTCAAAAAGTTCATCAGAAACCATTTAAATCTAAGGTGTGTCCTTTCATTTTTAGGGACCAAACTGAATTTCTGCTCTAAACCCCATCTTCCAGACCCCAGAAAAGCTCAGAAACCCTCCACACACCGAGTGTCTAAACAGGCCTTGGTGCACAGTAGCCAAGCATCTGAATAGTTTTAAGGTCATAGAAATCCTCAACCCTTACTGAACCTGCTTCTCAAAGGAAGAAGCTCCTTTTTATAAATCCGAACTCAAAATCTTGTTGATACCACGTTGCAAAACACAGTAGAAGAGAGAAATTGTCACATAAGTACCTTACAGTATAGGGAAACACATGATTTTTCAGTTGCAGAAACCTTCTCTAAGCAATTAGCCAAAAGTGAATGCACCACCAAATGACTAAAATTTATAGAAGAAAGACTGCAGAATGAGCAGCAGGAAGAAGTATAGAGCTGCAGAGAGAGCACAGCTCATCTCCTCTCACATGCCTCTGAACTATCAGTTGAAACCCTGTAACTCAGCTCAGGTGCACCTATTCCCTAGAAACTGTGAGGCTTTTTTTGTAATACCAGTTCCAAAGTCAAAAGTGCAGGTGGCTTGGTGAGCGTCAGGGAAATGGAACTGTAGAGAGATTACAGATCATCTCCTCTGAACGCTCAGAATTAACTCCAAGAAATTAGGAAAATATGTATAAACCATCAGATGACCAGGAACCACTGCAGAGGCACAAGAAATATGAGAAACCAAGAAAATATCTCTCCCCCAGGGGAAAAGACCAACTCTTCATTATCCACAGAGAGTACAATGGAACTTGTGGAAATTTTCAGTAAAGAATTCAGAATATTCATAGTGACCAAACTAAACAAGATGCAACAGATGAAAGGCAATGAACTCTAGAAGGTGTAAGATAAAAGAGACAACAAGTTCCAGGAGGTGAGGAAGTTCTTACAGGATTTGAAAGAAGAAATACACACCATAAAAATGAATCAAATGGAGCTGTTAGAAATAAAGACTGTAATACAGGAAATCAAAACTTCACTCAAAAGTATTTAAAGTAGATTAGACCATTCAGAAGATTCAATCTCGAATGTTGAAGACAACATCTCTGACCTAGAAAAAAAATCATCAAAAAGAATGAGAAAATAACCTTCCAAAATGAGCATAATATACAAGAAATACTAGATACCATTAAGCATCCAAACATCCAGATAATTGGTATCCCAGTAAGTGAAGAATAAGAACATTGATGATTTATTCCATGAAATCCTGGAAGGAAACTTTCCAAACCTAGCGAGGCATTCAAATATCCAGACCCAAAAAGTAAAAAGGACCCCATGTAGAATCAAGCCAAGAAGATTTTCTCCAAGGCCCATCATAGCCAGATTGGCCAAATCCACAGACAAAGACAAAATACTAAAATTGGCAAGAGAGAAACATCAGGTCACTTACAAAGGTTATCCTATCAGGCTAACATCAGACCTCTCATTGGAAACAATGCAAGCAAGGAAAGAACGGGAAAATATATTCAAAGTGTTTAATGAAACACCATTTCAACCAAGAATACTATACCCAGCAAGATTATCCTTAATATGGGAAGAAAAGATAAAAACATTTTCAGATAAACAAAACCTAAAAAACATTTACCTACACCAGGCCAGCTCTTCAAGAAGTTTTGAAGGGAGTGCTTTGCCAGGAAAACTAAAGACACACAGACAGAAATAGAGAACAGAAAGAAACCAAGAATATTATCAACTTATTACTAGGGACAAGTCCCAAAATATCAATAACATTAACTGTTAACTTCCAGGATTTAAACGCAAAGATTGGACCACAGTAACACTACAGATTTGACAAAAGAGAGATTAATTACATGAGACTGAAACTGCTGAAATAGAATGTTATGACTTTTGACCAAAACATTACTATATTTTTTTTCTATGCTTTGTTTCTCAGATTTAAGGATTTTTGCTTTCTTTAGAGCTGTTGATAGGTCAGCAGTTTGTTAAAATATTTTTTATTTGTTCATTTGTTTAAAATTGAAACATAAACTTTTCTCCCTTCCCGACCCCTCTGTAATTGGAAAATATGTGGGAGTATTCTTATTTTGTAGCAGAAGGGTTATTTGCATAAGTTCAATAATACCTGTTGCCTTGAATCAGAAATTGGAAATACTTCTTATTGCCAGGGCTTTGACTGGAATGTCCTTTCTGAAGATCTGACCAGAAAACTATGAAACTAAGGTAGATCTCAAGAAAGCCAACAGAAGCTCTTGGAAAGATTGTTTAGTACCATAAACAGTTCTGCCTGGCAGATAGGATTAAAGAAGTCATATGAAAGAATTTGCACCATAAAATAACCTGGACTTTTCTAGCCCAGCATTGTAATCACTAGAGATTGCAAAAGAGCAGGGGCTTAAAACTCACGCCGGGTGCGTGTGCGTGCGTGACCAAGAACCCGAGAGGAGAATGGAGGAGAAGGGATTGTGGCGCAACCATTCCCCCTGGGGGGTGATTTCTCGCTTTCTGTCTCTCTGCTCTCTCTGTCTGTCTGGCGAGCGCACGCGCCCTATAGCAAAAACCTCTCAAAAAAAAAAAATATTTAAACCATACTGTCTCTGTTGTTATAGATCCACAAAGTTATAACAAATATTTTGAAAACTATCTTTAAAATTTAGTTTTTTGGAAATTTTGAAAATTGTTTATTAACTGTCAATTATTTATTAACTGAAATATCAGCTGGGCCAGCAGGTGGTGTGGTGGTTATGGCAGGGTGTCGTACTCACAGCA
>NW_006204496.1:0-1326 GCF_000334495.1 Tupaia belangeri chinensis | reverse complement strand
TGGATTTCTTTTTGACCTGGTGGCTTGCTTCTCATTTTCCCCTTCTCTCTCTCTCTGATCAAATTAAAAAATAAAAATGTCAAATGGAATTAAATAAATAAATAATTTAAAAAAAATAAAAAATAATGGCAATGAATAAAATTAAATAAAATAATTAAATTAAAATTAAATAAATAATTTAAATAAAAAATTAGAAAAAGTACTATGGAGTATGAGCAAAAATTTTTTGATATGTAATGTAAATGTGGGCAAATGTAAAAAAAAAATAGAATTATTGAACTGAACAAACTTATGCCAGGACCAAGTGCATTCATGCCCAAGATTTCAAGAGGAGAATGGAGGAGATGGGATTGCAGTGTGACCATTCCTCATGGGGGATGATTTCTCACTTTCTGTCTGTCTCTCTCTGCCTCTCTGGTGAGCACATGCCCTATAGAAAATTCTCTAAAACAGTAAAATAAGATAAAATGGTATCCAGCAGTAAAAGACTGGCTAAACTATGACATCATATGTATAAAATATTATGATTTTGTCAAGTGTATATATTATGTAAAAATGCTTATGTTGTAGTAAGTAAACAGAAGTAATATAAAATTGTATTTATTGATTCATAGAATGATTATTATTGTATTAAATGTGAAAAAAGACTTGAAGAAGACATAATTTTTGACTGATCCTGAGGAAAATCAAATTAATTTATCTTACCAAATGTGCCTTTTTTTCTTTTTCTTTTTTTTTTAAGAGAGGTCTTTGCTATAGGGAACATGCACTTGCGGAGAGACAGAAAGAGACAAAGAGACAGAAAGCAAGAAATCTCCCCCAGGGAGATGGCCACACCCCAATCCTTTCTCTAGTTTCCTCTCAGGATTTTGGGCACACACACACAACCCCCAGTGTGAATTTTAAACCACCAGGTCCGGGACTCAAACTGCAGTCAACTATGTGGGAGTCCCGTGACATAACCATTGCACCATCTTCTGCTCCCTCTCTTTTTTAGAGGGAGAAATTTTTGCTATAGGGCATGTATGTTTGACAGAGAGGCAGAGAGAGGCTGACAGAAAAGGAGAAATCACCCCCCAGGGGGACGACCATGCTGCAATCCCTTCTCCTCCAGTATCCTCTCAGGATTTTGGGCACACAAGTACACACGACTAGTGTGAGTTTTAAGCCGCTGGGTCCAGGACCCAAACTATAGTCGACAACATGGATGTCCAGTGATGTAACCATTATGCCATCTGCTGATCCCTCTTTGTTTTTCAGAGAGAGAGATTTTTCCTATAGGATACATATGCTTGCCAGAGAGACAGAAAGAGAGAAATCAGTCCC
>NW_006204495.1:0-535 GCF_000334495.1 Tupaia belangeri chinensis | reverse complement strand
CCACAGTTCAAGACCTGGACCCAGTGGCTTAGACTCACATCAGTCGCGTGTGTGTGCGTGCCCAAGATCCTGAGAGGAGAATAGAGGAGAAGGGATTGCAGCATGGCCATCCCCCTTGGGGGGGGTATTTCTTGCTTTCTGTCTCTCTGTCTCTCTCTGTCTTTCTGGCAAGTGCACAAGCCCTATAGCAAAAACCTCTCCAAAAAAAAGAAAAATAAAAAAAGGAACAGGAGGCAAAAAACCTCTACAGAAACAAAGCAAAACAAAAGCATATTATAACAAAATAAGTAAACAGTGACATAAAGCTTGTAATAAATTTATGCCAAAGAATAAATCAAGTGACTCAAGTTGTGCATACAGGTACTTTAAAAAAAACATAACATATTCCCATCATTAAATATAAAGACTACATAGAAACTAAAATGTACATCTTTTTGTAAAGGTATATAGTTTGGTTTCTAAACCATTGTGCTTTTGTACGTAATCCTAAAGTGATTTTTAAACATAAAAACATTTAGATATTTGAAATTTTGTT
>NW_006204494.1:39370-39651 GCF_000334495.1 Tupaia belangeri chinensis | reverse complement strand
CCGCCAGCTCTGCCACCTGCCCAGCCTCAACCACCTTGTGTTTCTGTCCCTTGGTAAGTGGCCGCGGTGCAGCGAGGCCAGACAACCCATGAGTCAGATGGGAAACCACGTGTTCTTTCAGAGATGATCCGTCTCCTTCTTTCTTTCTGTTTATCTTGAAGGCTGCCTCCCTGAATCCATTGTTTTGCAATGAATGAAACAGCGTTCCCAGTGAACTGATGAAATGTAGTTCACTTAGGGATTTCCTATTTTCAAAAGGAATCTGGGTTTAAAAATGTGCT
>NW_006204494.1:23741-31079 GCF_000334495.1 Tupaia belangeri chinensis | reverse complement strand
GTCGCCTCATTTAACTTGCACAGGGTTCTCTGAGGTGTGCCAGAGGTGGAGGACGCTCCCTCTGTCGTGTCCCATTTCATGTCCTTGGCTTGAGGGGGCGAATCACCGTCCCTAAAGGCCACCGCCTCCAACTCTTTTTTCATGCACTTGAAATACAGAGAGGTATTAGTCCCATTGGCTGCGTGCCGAAGAGAATTCTCTCCTAATTGGCCTTCCGCTGTGGGTCACACTTCCAGTTATGTCACTTACTAATAATATATATATTTTTGGGGGGGGAGAGGAATTTACTCTAGAATGCATGCGCTTGCCAGAAAGAGACAGAGAGACAGAAAGTGAGAAATCACCCCCTGGGAGGATGGCCATGCCGCAATCCCTTCTCCTCCATTCTTCTCTCAGGATCTTGGGCACACACGCACACATGCCTGCCATGAGTTTAAGCCATCAGGTCCAGGACGTCAATTGCTGTCAACTACTTGGGCGTCCAGCGACATAGCCATTATGCCAACTGCTGGTCCCAATAAAAATAATTCTTTATTTTATTTAACTTCCTTCCTTCCTTCCTTCCTAACTTTCTTTCTTATTTTGACCAGAGAGGGACAGAGCAAGAGAGAGAGGGAAAGGTAAGAAAGCAAGCCACCAGGTCCAGGATTCGAACTGCAGCTGGCCATGTGAGAGTCCAGCGCCTTAACCACCACGCCACCTGCCGCCACCCCCCCCTCAGTTTTTTATACCTTTTTGTAGCTTGCTCTCGTGCTGGTCCTAGTCAGGGTTCTTGTCGTGGAACTGGTGGTGGAAAGGGGAAGGTGATGTTAGACCCCTCCCTACCCTCTCCCATGGGAACCCCTCCTCGCACATTTTATTACCGTCCTCCCACTTTCCAGGACAACTGCCCGAGCCCATCTGTGAGCCGTAAAGCCAGCCTCTCACGTAGCCGCGGCCATGTCATGTTACAATCTTCATTTTTCATGTCTGCATTCCCATCTGTTAATGCAGTTTCTACCCAGATCCCCAAGGCCCAGCACAGAGCCCGGCAGGTCCTTAATGGGCAAGCCCGTTATCTCCTGAAATGTGGCTGCACCTAAGAACCTCCTCCTTTAGGTAATGGGCCTTTGTCTTTCATGAAACAAAAGAGGAAGCAGCAGCAGCTCGAGTCTACTTTCTTTTTTCCTGAGCAGAACCCTAGAAAACCTTTCGAAGGTTTTGTGTTCTTGCTGCAAGGCACGGCCGCCATGGACGCTGTTGTGTGGCTCTGAGACGGGGCAGGCTAAGAGCCCTACTGGTGCGCGTCAGGGCTGGGATGTTGCTGGGCACCTGGGAAAGGATGACCTCGGCGTGCGGACGTGTCCGCTGTCTGTACCCGCTAGAGATGGCCCTGGGAGCTTTGAGCCTCCTTTCTTCCCTGACTGTCGTCCAGTCTTTGCTTCCATCTGGTGCCCACCGCCTCCGGGAAGTCACTGAGCATTGCCGCTTTCTGGTATACCTCTTCTTGTCAGAGACTCTTCTTCCTGGGCTCCATTTCTCACCTCCTCTCAGCCCAGGCCTATGCCCACCTTCACTCCTCACCAGGAACTGGGGCTGGGGCTCTGCTTCCTTCCCACTTTGCAGCCACCGGGCATGTCTGCCCCGTCCCACAGCCGCTGGACACTAAGTCCCTAGCCCAACCAGCACCTGACCCCTAGCCTGCCCTGCCCACCTCCCGTTTTCTGCCCAGAGAAAGTAAGTCACAGAAAACCTTGATGGTGGGACCAGCAGTTAGCGGAATGGCTGTGTCACTGGACTCCCATGTAGTCAACTGTGGTTCAAGTCCCAGACCTGGTGGCTTAAACTCACGCTGGGCATGTGTGTGTGTGCATGCCCAAGATCCTGAGAGGAGAATGGAGAAGGGATTGCGGTGTGGCCATCCTCCCCGGGGGGTGATTTCTTGCTTTCTGTCTCTCTGTCTCTGTCTCTCTGGCAAGTGCATGTGCCCTATAGCAAAAATCTCTCAAAAATAAATAAATAAATAAATAAGGCGGGGGATGGAGAACCAGCAGATGGCATAATGGCTACATTGCTGAACTCCCACCTAGTCACCGGCAGTTCAAGTCCCAGATCCAGCAGCTTAAAACTCATGCTGGGCACATGTGCGTGCATGCCCAAGATCCCGAGAGGAAAATGGTCATGCCGCAATCCTGGCTTCTCCATTTTTCTCCTGGGATTTTGGATACATACACACACACACATTTGCCTGATGTGAGGGGTCAAGCTGCTGGGTCCAGGCCTCAAACTGTGGTTGGCCACCTGGGAGTCCAGCCCCTTCACCACTACACCTCCCGCTGTCCTGGCCTAGTCATTTTTTTACAATCACGTTGTCTTATGCAAAATCTAATATTGCTGCTGGCAACATGTAAACTCAGAGTTCTATCTACAACATGTTTTTCTTCGAGGAAAGAAACGTTTGGCTATTTCTAATCATGTATCTGACGTTTCACGGTATCACGGTGCTTGTTGCACCTTTCTGTCTCTCCTCTAGATCTAGGTCGGTGGCGAGAACTGCAGTACGTGTATGTGGATAACAACGTGCACCTGAAGGGCCTGCCGTCCTACCTGTACAACAAGGTCATCAGCTGCAGCAGGTAAGGCCACCTTCACATTCCACGCTCCACAGCAATCGTCGGGAACTGCTGCATTCCAAACACCCTTAGCAGCAAGAGTCGTGAGCAAGCCGTGTAGACTATTATATGTTGAGTTGGTAAGCTCTGGATTCAGTCAGTAAATTCTTTAGTATTTTCAGTTAAAAAATAAATAAATAAATAAAATATCTAGGGACCAGCAGTTGGTGTAATGGCTATGTTGCTGGACTCCCATGTAGTCGACTGTGGTTCTAGTCCCGGACCCAATGGCTTAAAACTCATGCTGGGTGCGTGTGCATGCGTACCCAAGATTTTGAGAGGAGAATGGAATAGAAGGGATTGTGGTGTGGCCATCCCCCCGGGAGGGTGATTTCTTGCTTTCTGTCTCTGTGTCTCTGTGTCTTTCTGGTGAGTGCATGTGCCCTATAGCAAAAACCTCTCCCCCCCCAAAAAAAAAAGTAAAATGACTCTGCATGTACTTTTTTTTCTATTTCTTTTTGTCATGTAAATAGAAAGATTTGGGACCAGTAGGTGTTGTTGTGGTTAAGGCGCTGGATTCTCACATGGGCAACTATAATTTCAGTCCCAGACCTGGCAGCTTAAAATTCACACTGGGGGGAACCAGCAGTTAGTATAATGGCTATGTCGCTGGACTCCCACGTAGTCGATCGTGGTTCACGTCCTGGACCCGGTGGCTTAAAACTCACGCCGGGCGCGTGTGCGTGCGTGCCCAAGATCCCGAGAGGAGAATGGAGGAGAAGGGATTGCGGCGTGACCATCCCCCCTGGGGGGTGATTTCTCGCTTTCTGTCTCTATGTCTCTCTCTGTCTGTCTGGCGAGCGCACGGGCCCTATAGCAAAAATCTCTCCAAAAAAAAAAAAAAATTCACACTGGGCATGTGCACCTATGCCCAAGATCCCAAGAGGAGAATGGAGGAGAAGGGATTGCGTCATGGCCATCCCCCCTGGGGGGTGATTTTTTGCTTTCTGTCGCTCTGTCTTTCCCTCTTTTCAGTGAATACACATACCCTATGGCAAAAAACTAAAAAAGAAAAAAAAGAAAAAGAAAAATATCATTGAGGAATAGTTGAAAGACAAAGAATTATATGTATTTAAAGTGGACAGTTAATGGTTGGATACACATTCACATTGCCATGGGTTTTTTTTTTTGTTTGTTTGTTTGTTTTTGAGAGGTTTTGCTATAGGCCGCATGCACTTGCAAGAAAGACAGATAGACAGAGAGACAGAAAGTGAGAAATCTCCCTCAGGGGGGATGGCCACACCGCAATCCCTTCTCCTCCATTCTCCTCTCGGGATCTTGGGCACACACGCACATGTGCCTGGCATAAGTTTAAGCCACCGGGTCCGGGACTCAAACCATGGTCAGTTACATGGGAGTTCAGCAACATAGCCATTATGCTAACTGCTGTCCTCCATACACACACATTGCCATTATTATCCCAGTGACATCAATCACAGAAAGTCAAGGATTCAGCATTTATTGAAATGCTTTCTCTGAACTCCGCTGCTAGGACGATTTAACTCCGATGACAGCTCCAGTATCCAGGAATTCACCAACTGGAAATATTTAAAATTTAGCATAGGAGATAGTCCCCCCATATGAATCATGAGTCAAACAACCAAAATAGATGTCTCAATAAACCAGAAATAGGAGGCTGGTGTTTTCAGAACAGCAGTCATCTTTCCTTCCCAGTCGGGCTTTTAGGAAGATGACTCCCAGACCTCTCCAGCTGCCACGGTGGGAGTGGAGTGCTCTGAGTTTAAGATAGGGCCACTTGGGGCAGGGCTAGCAGGTGGCGCAGTCACTGAGCTGCTGGACTCCCACATAATCGACTGCCGTTTGAGTCCCAGACCTGGGCTAATTGAAACTCACGCCAAGTATGTGTGTGTGCCCCAAATCCCAAGAGGAGAATGGAGGAGAAGGGATTGTGGCATGGCCACCCCCCTCCCCCCCCATTCTGGGGAGGATGAGTTTTCACTTTCAGATGTATCTCTGTCTCTTTCTGTCTCTCCAGCAACTGCATGCATCCTATAGCAAAAAATCTCTAAAAAATATATATAAAATAGGGACCAGCAGGTGGCATGATGGTTAAGGCTCTGGACACTCCCACATGGCCAACCGGGGTTCTAGTCCTGAATCTGGTAGCTTGCTTTCTCACTTCCTCTCTCTCTCACTCTCACCCTCTGTCTCTCTCTGGTCAAATTAAAAAGTAAATGAATGAATAAATAAATAAAATGAATAATTATTTTTAAAAATATATATAATAAACAAAAATTGGACTGCTGATCTTCCAGAACCTGCTTTCCATAACCTCCCTTTCTCCACTTACACTGTCAAAGGAGCACCTTGGGGGTTACCGGACCAGCATGTCCGACTCTCCCCTTCCAGCCCCTAACTGCCTACATGACCTGCCTTGTAGCGTTATGTAGTTCTGGCAAAAAAATACCATGACGGGGGACCAGCAGTTAGTATAATGGCTATGTCACTGGACTCCCAAGTAGTCAACCATGGTTCGCGTCCCGGACCCAGTGGCTTAAAATTTATGCCGGGCACATGTGTGTGCGTGCCCAAGATCCCAAGAGGAGAATGGAGGAGAAGGGATTGTGCATCCCCCGGGAGGGTGATTTAAAAAAAAAAAAAAAAAAAAAACAAAAACATGATGTTCCATTCACCTGACAGCGCAGCTCCAGGGATGGGCCGTAAGCTGTGATTTGATTGTTCCAACGGAGGCAGTCGTGGGAATGGAGGCCTTTCCTTAGGAAAAAACCGTACGGTCGTCATCTCAGAAATACTGTGGATGAGTGCAGTGCCCACAGGCTGATGAATTCCAAGCCGGGAGAGCTATTCCAGAACCTTCTATGCAGCGGGGTTAACACATGGTGGCGTTTTTAGCTCAGCGATGTTTCTATAGCTGATTATACTGCAGCTGTGACACTGCCCTGCCATTAATCCTAACGCGTCCTTAAAGGATCTTTAATGTAGCGTCATCCTTCCAAACGGTGAGTGAAATGTTGTCCTCCACCACAGTACACGGAATGATGCAAGCGTGCTCCAAAGCTCACGTCCCTGTTTCCCCATACCCAGACGGTCAGAGGCTGCACTAACATGCCATCTGTGTCCACCTTGATTAAGAAACAGCTTTCATTAGGAGAGGCTTCTGCTTCTGCGTTTAGGTGTGCGGGTTACCGACTGCCAGAAAGCTCTGCCCGTGCTAGGTAGACCACTCACCAGTCTTTGACATGCTCGCTGGTAGCAGTAGTGATGCATTTCAGGAGTTTCAAATTTTTGAGAAAATGAATGGAGGGAAAAAACGTACAAATTATTAGGTAACAGTCAATACGTAAAAGTGATTATTCATGAGACCAGCAGGTGGCGGAAGAGTTACGTCACTAGACTCCCATGTAGCTGACCACATTTGGAGGTATAAAAGTTATACATGAGCATTAAAAAAAGCAAAGGACGGAGGTTGCACACTATCAAGAAATTCCAGAAGTCTCCACAGTTACCTTCGATAGTCGTTGGAAATGGGAACACCGTCCGTATGAAATGTTTAATCAGATAGTCACTCAGTCTCCTTCTAGCAGGTCAGCACTGTGTTAGGAACGGCAGGAAAGGCAGATAATTTAGATGTTTATCCTGGTTACAAAATGGACTGTAATAATGGCTACCTTAAGAGAAGTAGAGTGATGGAAATATGGATATATTTTTTTAGCTTGCTATAGAGTACATGTACCCTTCACAGAGAGAGAGTGAGGAATCATTCTCCAGAGCAGGTGGCCATGCCAGAATCCCTTCTCCTCTACTCTCCTCTCGGGATTCTGGACACGCACACAAACATGCCTTATGATATTTTCAAGCCTGGTCCAGGTCCAGGACTCGAACCATGGAGTCAGCCATTTGGGATCTGGCTGCCTGACCCTCTATGCCACCTCTTGCCCAAGTGATGGAAATATATAATATATACATATATATTACATATATATAAAACATATAAATATATATTTTAATATATATGTATTTATATCTATTTTTTATTTATATATATATATTTCCAGGTAATAGGGTTGTTTGTATAATAAATGCATCTGGAGTTAAACCAGTAGGCTGAACGTAGTCCATTTTATGTGGGAGCTGCCTACACACCAGAACAACCACTGCTGGACACCTGAACCCTACTTCCACGGCAGGGTTCTTTTCTCCTTGGGGACAGGCCCAAAGCAGCCTGGCTGCAACTGAAAAGCTCTGGAATGTGATTTGCACTGTCAGCCAAGAGGGGCTGTTTGCATGTTGACTCCCCATGGAGTTAATTGCTTGCTAAAACAAAATGATTAGCATTGTTTTTAAGTGTTCTTTTTAAAGTATGTAACATAATCTAGAGTCTGTACAATGTAACAGTTTTATTTTAGAGAGATTTTTGTTATAGGGTGGGTGAGCTTGCCAGAAAGACAGACACACAGAGAGAAAGCGAGAAATCACCCCCCGGGGGATGGCCATGCTGCAATCTCTTCTCCTCCATTCTCCTCTCGGGATCTTGGGCACGCATGCACACGCGCCTGGCGTGAGTTTAAGCTACCAGGTCTGGGGCTCGAACCACAGTCCACTACATGGGAGTCATGACATTGCCATCTGCTGGTTCACTTTCTTTTCTTTTCTTTCCCTCTCCTCTCCTCTCCTCTCCTCTCCCCTCCCCCCTCCTCCTCTCCCC
>NW_006204494.1:21898-23659 GCF_000334495.1 Tupaia belangeri chinensis | reverse complement strand
GTTTTTTTTTTTTTTTTTTTTTTGGTACACGCATCCAGTATGGTTTCCAAGACACCAGGTCCAGGACTCGAACTGCACAGTCAGCCATGTATGAACCCAGTGCCTTAACCTTCACCCTGCAGCCAATGGGAAATGGTTGTTCCACTCTGTGCCCTGGGCATTCCAGAACTGAATGCCTGCTTCATTTTTCCCCCCTCCGAATATCATAACTCATCTTAGTTTGAAATAATAGATGATAATAGAGAGAAAAGCACAGCTCTAAACATCGCTTGATGTTTGCCGTATTGCCGATGTGTTCACTGGTTGATCTGTATTATTGCACAAAATCCTTCCTGCAACCCTCCTGTTAGTATTCCTGTTTTAGAAATGAAGGTAAAATTCAGAGAGATGAACGAAATTGTCCAAGATTACAAAACCAGGTGGCAGTAGTGACCATCTGCAATCTTGTCCATACTGGGTTTTTTTTAGATTTTTTTTTTTTTTTGCCATAGGGTGTATGCAATTGCTGGAGAGAGACAGAGACAGAGAGAGGAAAAGTGAGAAATCAACCCTGGGAGAGATGGTCATGCTTCTGTCCCTGCTCAGTTTTTTAGTTTTTTTTTTTTTTTGCCATAAGGTGTATGCAATTGCTGGAGAGAGACAGAGAGAGAAAAGTGAGAAATCACCCCTGGAGAAGATGGTCATGCTTCTGTCCCTTCTCCTCCAGTCTCCTCTTGGGATTTTTGGGCATGCACTCACACAAGCCTGGCTTGATTTTCAAGCTGCCGGGTCCAGGACTCAAAGCTTGGTCAGCCATGTGGGAGTCTAGTGCCTTAACTACCATGCTACCTATTGGCCCCTGCAGTGTGGACTCTCAGCCTCTGTGCTATGGACACTGCCTTCCTCTTTCCTTTGCCTGGAGCCATGACTGTGTGTGTGTGAGCCCTCCTGCTAGCTCCGTAAGAGCAGGGACAGGGTAGACACTGAGTCTGACACAGCTCAAGGGACGTTGGTCATGGCCCGCTAGCAGGTTCCTAACTGTCGGGTTTTCACTTAGCTGAAGCTCCTTCTCAAGTGTTAAACACAAAAGGCATTGAATAAATGTGTCTTAAAATTAATTTCATTAGCTCTTAACAGCCCTAGCACAGAGTAGAAACTTTACCCAAAAGAACGGTTACATGGGAAATTAGATTTTCTATAAAGCATGGATCCACTTACTGGTTAATGTGAGCCTGTTCAACTGTTTAATCAGACACCTGTCTTTAATGATGCAGATGATGAAAATGTCAGGGACTGGCCCGGACAAGGGTGCTTTCTTTTTTCTTTTCTTTTAAAGTTTTTTTTTTTTTTTGAGAGATATTTTTGCTATAGGGCACATGCGCTTGAGAGACAGAGAGAAAGAAAGGGAGAAATCACCTTCCAGGGGAGATGGCCACACCGTAATCCCTTCTCCTCCATTCTCCTCTTGGGATTTTGAGTATGCACGCACATGCGCCCCATGTGTTTTAAGCCACTGAGCCCAGGACTCAAACCGCAGTTGACTGCATGAGAGTCCAGTGTTGTAGCCATTACACCACCTGCTGGCCCCGAAAAGGTCATTTCTTTCATGAGAGAGCAAGAGGGAGGGCAGACAGACAGACAGGCACCTTCTGCAGGTCCTCACGCCATGATCTTCTAGCTGTCCAGTCAGCCAGGACTGTGGGTACATATGTCTGGCATGTACAGGGCAACCGAGGAATTGAACCCACAATCTTCCATAGGTATGCAGCTTTGCTCAAGCAG
>NW_006204494.1:11471-12753 GCF_000334495.1 Tupaia belangeri chinensis | reverse complement strand
GTGGTTCCCGCCTCCCCCCCCCCCCCAGGTGCTGTTTCCTGTCGATTAACTGTGGCCATCGGAAGGGAAGCTGGAAAAGCAGCACGGGGAGGGGACTAAGGAAGGCTTTGCCATCACAGTTTGCCAGAGCAGAGGTTGACAGGGACACATTTCTTAGTAACAGAGAAGTTGGGAAAAGGGATCTAGGATTTGGGGGTAAAACACAGAAAACAGGGAAAGGCCATGGGCCTTTGTATCTGTCCATTTCTGAGAACAGTTTTTTTATACACACACACACACACACACACACACACATATTTAATTTATTATCATTGTTCTTATTTGTAACTTGATATAGTCATCAGAGAGAGAGGGACAGTGAGAAAGCCAGCCGCCACATCTGGGACTTGAACCATGGTCGGCCATGTGGGACTCCAACACCTTAACCATTACACATGTACTGGCTGCTATTATTATTTTTAATTTGACCAGAGAGACAGAGCAAGAGGGAAAGGGAAAGTGAGAAAGCCAGCTACCACGTCCGGGATTTGAACCATGTTTGCCCATGTGGGAGTCCAGTGCATCCACCACCATGCCACCTGCAGGCTCTAGACTTATCTACTACTGTGCTCTCACCTTCCCAGCCTGTTCTCCCTGTGCCTTGTCGATCCTCTCAGGCTGTTGGGGTACCCTGTTGAGTTTGCCCCTAGAAAGCTCTGAAGTGGGTCAGGGGATCCTTGAATAATGGCTCCCAGGCCCACTTGACCCTGGGCTGTGAAAGCTCCCTGCCTCGTCCATCTGTGATGTCCAGGGCAGGTATCAGAGTGCTGGGGCGGGACTCCGGTAGGAGACCCAGCCCTGGCAGACGGTGGTGCTGCCCCGGTACACGGCGCCGCAGTGCTGGAAGCACACGAGAGGACCCCAGGTTTAGGCCCTGGGTCATCCTGTCTGCCTGTGATTGGGGTCTAGGTGCCTGGGGGTGGTATTGAGACTCACTTGGGGGTGCCTTTCTCTTTCACAGAAGCAATAAACTTAACAACTTAAAAAACAAAACAAACCCCCCAACCCTATAAGGCTGCTCCCTTACAGTAAATAAGTTAACTCCAAAACTAGACCATGGGGGTTAAACGCTGGTTCTGAGCAACCCTGGCCAAGTCTCCTGTGTCTCAGTTTATCTTCTTCTTTTTTTTTTTTCTGAGAGAGTTTTCTTTTGCTATAGGGCACACGCGCTCACTGGAAAGACAGATAGAGACAGAGAGGCAGAAAGTGAGAAATTACCCCCCAGAGGAGATGGCCACGCCGC